>NW_024037072.1:19496894-19626353 GCF_015706575.1 Patiria miniata | reverse complement strand
TTAAGATATAGCGCATCAATGCCAGTAGTACCCATATGTGCAGTCAGTCTAACAGCAATGCCTGCAAGCGCCCGCGACACGAACTTCGTATATCGCGGTCTAAAGGTACCTTAACCTGGGAATTTCTGCACAAACTATACCTTGTTCGGAAGCTTGTGATGAGGCCAACAAGCTGGCAAAGGACAGGTCTTGAAACCAGTGGTTGGCGGAGAAAATTTAAGATATAGCGCATCAATGCCAGTAGTACCCCTATGTGCAGTCAGTCTAACAGCAATGCCTGCAAGCGCCCGCGACACGAACTTCGTATATCGCGGTCTAAAGGTACCTTAACCTGGGAAGTTCTGCACAAACTATACCTTGTTCGGAAGCTTGTGATGAGGCCAACAAGCTGGCAAAAGGACAGGTCTTGAAACCCAGTGGTTGCGGAGAAAATTTAAGATATAGCGCCATCCCTTGCAGTAGTACCCCTATGTGCAGTCAGTCTAACAGCAATGCCTGCAAGCGCCCGCGACACGAACTTCGTATATCGCGGTCTAAAGGTACCTTAACCTGGAAGTTCTGCACAAACTATACCTTGTTCGGAAGCTTGTGATGAGGCCAACAAGCTGGCAAAGGACAGGTCTTGAAACAAGTGGTGCGAGAAAATTTAAGATATAGCGCATCAATGCCAGTAGTACCCCTATGTGCAGTCAGTCTAACAGCAATGCCTGCAAGCGCCCGCGACACGAACTTCGTATATCGCGGTCTAAAGGTACCTTAACCTGGAAAGTTCTGCACAAACTATACCTTGTTCGGAAGCTTGTGATGAGGCCAACAAGCTGGAAAGGACAGGTCTTGAAACCAAGTGGTTGCGGAGAAAATTTAAGATATAGCGCATCAATGCCAGTAGTACCCCTATGTGCAGTCAGTCTAACAGCAATGCCTGCAAGCGCCCGCGACACGAACTTCGTATATCGCGGTCTAAAGGTACCTTAACCTGGGAAGTTCTGCACAAACTATACCTTGTTCGGAAGCTTGTGATGAGGCCAACAAGCTGGCAAAAGGACAGGTCTTGAAACCCAGTGGTTGCGGAGAAAATTTAAGATATAGCGCATCAATGCCAGTAGTACCCCTATGTGCAGTCAGTCTAACAGCAATGCCTGCAAGCGCCCGCGACACGAACTTCGTATATCGCGGTCTAAAGGTACCTTAACCTGGGAAGTTCTGCACAACTATACCTTGTTCGGAAGCTTGTGATAAGGCCAACAAGCTGGCAAAAGGACGGTCTTGAAACCCAGTGGTTGCGGAGAAAATTTAAGATATAGCGCATCAATGCCAGTAGTACCCCTATGTGCAGTCAGTCTAACAGCAATGCCTGCAAGCGCCCGCGACACGAACTTCGTATATCGCGGTCTAAAGGTACCTTAACCTGGGAAGTTCTGCAAACTATACCTTGTTCGGAAGCTTGTGATGAGGCCAACAAGCTGGCAAAAGGACAGGTCTTGAAACCAGTGGTTGCGGAGAAAATTTAAGATATAGCGCATCAATGCCAGTAGTACCCCTATGTGCAGTCAGTCTAACAGCAATGCCTGCAAGCGCCCGCGACACGAACTTCGTATATCGCGGTCTAAAGGTACCTTAACCTGGGAAGTTCTGCACAAACTATACCTTGTTCGGAAGCTTGTGATGAGGCCAACAAGCTGGCAAAAGGACAGGTCTTGAAACCAGTGGTTGCGGAGAAATTTAAGATATAGCGCATCAATGCCAGTAGTACCCCTATGTGCAGTCAGTCTAACAGCAATGCCTGCAAGCGCCCGCGACACGAACTTCGTATATCGCGGTCTAAAGGTACCTTAACCTGGGAAGTTCTGCACAAACTATACCTTGTTCGGAAGCTTGTGATGAGGCCAACAAGCTGGCAAAGGACAGGTCTTGAAACAAGTGGTTGCGGAGAAATTTAAGATATAGCGCATCAATGCCAGTAGTACCCCTATGTGCAGTCAGTCTAACACAGCAATGCCTGCAAGCGCCCGCGACACGAACTTCGTATATCGCGGTCTAAAGGTACCTTAACCTGGGAAGTTCTGCACAAACTATACCTTGTTCGGAAGCTTGTGATAAGGCCAACAAGCTGGCAAAGGACAGGTCTTGAAACCAAGTGTTGCGGAGAAAATTTAAGATATAGCGCATCAATGCCAGTAGTACCCCCTATGTGCAGTCAGTCTAACAGCAATGCCTGCAAGCGCCCGCGACACGAACTTCGTATATCGCGGTCTAAAGGTACCTTAACCTGGAAGTTCTGCACAAACTATACCTTGTTCGGAAGCTTGTGATGAGG
Organism: Patiria miniata; assembly: GCF_015706575.1. Classification (NCBI taxonomy): domain Eukaryota; kingdom Metazoa; phylum Echinodermata; class Asteroidea; order Valvatida; family Asterinidae; genus Patiria; species Patiria miniata. The sequence goes on along the minus strand of NW_024037072.1, from coordinate 19,624,036 downwards.
CCAACAAGCTGGCAAAGGACAGTCTTGAAACCCAGTGGTTGCGGAAAAATTTAAGATATAGCGCATCAATGCCAGTAGTACCCCTATGTGCAGTCAGTCTAACAGCAATGCCTGCAAGCGCCCGCGACACGAACTTCGTATATCGCGGTCTAAAGGTACCTTAACCTGGGAAGTTCTGCACAAACTATACCTTGTTCGGAAGCTTGTGATGAGGCCAACAAGCTGGCAAAAGGACAGGTCTTGAAACCAGTGGTGCGGAGAAAATTTAAGATATAGCGCATCAATGCCAGTAGTACCCCTATGTGCAGTCAGTCTAACAGCAATGCCTGCAAGCGCCCGCGACACGAACTTCGTATATCGCGGTCTAAAGGTACCTTAACCTGGGAAGTTCTGCACAAACTATACCTTGTTCGGAAGCTTGTGATGAGGCCAACAAGCTGGCAAAGGACAGGTCTTGAAACCAGTGGTTGCGGAGAAAATTTAAGATATAGCGCATCAATGCCAGTAGTACCCCTATGTGCAGTCAGTCTAACAGCAATGCCTGCAAGCGCCCGCGACACGAACTTCGTATATCGCGGTCTAAAGGTACCTTAACCTGGAAGTTCTGCACAAACTATACCTTGTTCGGAAGCTTGTGATGAGGCCAACAAGCTGGCAAAGGACAGGTCTTGAAACCCAGTGGTTGCGGAGAAAATTTAAGATATAGCGCATCAATGCCAGTAGTACCCCTATGTGCAGTCAGTCTAACAGCAATGCCTGCAAGCGCCCGCGACACGAACTTCGTATATCGCGGTCTAAAGGTACCTTAACCTGGAAGTTCTGCACAAACTATACCTTGTTCGGAAGCTTGTGATGAGGCCAACAAGCTGGCAAAAGGACAGGTCTTGAAACCAAGTGGTTGGCGGAGAATTTAAGATATAGCGCATCAATGCCAGTAGTACCCCTATGTGCAGTCAGTCTAACAGCAATGCCTGCAAGCGCCCGCGACACGAACTTCGTATATCGCGGTCTAAAGGTACCTTAACCTGGGAAGTTCTGCACAAACTATACCTTGTTCGGAAGCTTGTGATGAGGCCAACAAGCTGGCGAAAGGACAGGTCTTGAAACCAGTGGTTGCGGAGAAATTTAAGATATAGCGCATCAATGCCAGTAGTACCCCTATGTGCAGTCAGTCTAACAGCAATGCCTGCAAGCGCCCGCGACACGAACTTCGTATATCGCGGTCTAAAGGTACCTTAACCTGGGAAGTTCTGCACAAACTATACCTTGTTCGGAAGCTTGTGATGAGGCCACAACAAGCTGGCAAAAGGACAGGTCTTGAAACCAGTGGTTGCGGAGAAAATTTAAGATATAGCGCATCAATGCCAGTAGTACCCCTATGTGCAGTCAGTCTAACAGCAATGCCTGCAAGCGCCCGCGACACGAACTTCGTATATCGCGGTCTAAAGGTACCTTAACCTGGGAAGTTCTGCACAAACTATACCTTGTTCGGAAGCTTGTGATGAGGCCAACAAGCTGGCAAAGGACAGGTCTTGAAACAAGTGGTTGCGGAGAAAATTTAAGATATAGCGCATCAATGCCAGTAGTACCCCTATGTGCAGTCAGTCTAACAGCAATGCCTGCAAGCGCCCGCGACACGAACTTCGTATATCGCGGTCTAAAGGTACCTTAACCTGGGAAGTTCTGCACAAACTATACCTTGTTCGGAAGCTTGTGATAAGGCCAACAAGCTGGCAAAAGGACAGGTCTTGAAACAAGTGGTTGCGGAGAAAATTCAAGATATAGCGCATCAATGCCAGTAGTACCCCTATGTGCAGTCAGTCTAACAGCAATGCCTGCAAGCGCCCGCGACACGAACTTCGTATATCGCGGTCTAAAGGTACCTTAACCTGGGAAGTTCTGCACAAACTATACCTTGTTCGGAAGCTTGTGATAAGGCCAACAAGCTGGCAAAGGACAGGTCTTGAAACCCAGTGGTTGCGGAGAAAATTTAAGATATAGCGCATCAATGCCAGTAGTACCCCTATGTGCAGTCAGTCTAACAGCAATGCCTGCAAGCGCCCGCGACACGAACTTCGTATATCGCGGTCTAAAGGTACCTTAACCTGGGAAGTTCTGCACAAACTATACCTTGTTCGGAAGCTTGTGATGAGGCCAACAAGCTGGCAAAAGGACAGGTCTTGAAACCAGTGGTTGCGGAGAAATTTAAGATATAGCGCATCAATGCCAGTAGTACCCCTATGTGCAGTCAGTCTAACAGCAATGCCTGCAAGCGCCCGCGACACGAACTTCGTATATCGCGGTCTAAAGGTACCTTAACCTGGGAAGTTCTGCACAAACTATACCTTGTTCGGAAGCTTGTGATGAGGCCAACAAGCTGGCAAATGGACAGGTCTTGAAACCCAGTGGTTGCGGAGAAAATTTAAGATATAGCGCATCAATGCCAGTAGTACCCCTATGTGCAGTCAGTCTAACAGCAATGCCTGCAAGCGCCCGCGACACGAACTTCGTATATCGCGGTCTAAAGGTACCTTAACCTGGGAAGTTCTGCACAAACTATACCTTGTTCGGAAGCTTGTGATAAGGCCAACAAGCTGGCAAAAGGACAGGTCTTGAAACCAAGTGGTTGCGGAGAAAATTTAAGATATAGCGCATCAATGCCAGTAGTACCCCTATGTGCAGTCAGTCTAACAGCAATGCCTGCAAGCGCCCGCGACACGAACTTCGTATATCGCGGTCTAAAGGTACCTTAACCTGGGAAGTTCTGTGCACACTATACCTTGTTCGGAAGCTTGTGATAAGGCCAACAAGCTGGCAAAAGGACAGGTCTTGAAACCAAGTGGTTGCGGAGAAATTTAAGATATAGCGCATCAATGCCAGTAGTACCCCTATGTGCAGTCAGTCTAACAGCAATGCCTGCAAGCGCCCGCGACACGAACTTCGTATATCGCGGTCTAAAGGTACCTTAACCTGGAAGTTCTGCACAAACTATACCTTGTTCGGAAGCTTGTGATGAGGCCAACAAGCTGGCAAAAGGACAGGTCTTGAAACCCAGTGGTTGCGGAGAAAATTTAAGATATAGCGCATCAATGCCAGTAGTACCCCTATGTGCAGTCAGTCTAACAGCAATGCCTGCAAGCGCCCGCGACACGAACTTCGTATATCGCGGTCTAAAGGTACCTTAACCTGGAAGTTCTGCACAAACTATACCTTGTTCGGAAGCTTGTGATGAGGCCAACAAGCTGGAAAGGACAGGTCTTGAAACCCAGTGGTTGCGGAGAAAATTTAAGATATAGCGCATCAATGCCAGTAGTACCCCTATGTGCAGTCAGTCTAACAGCAATGCCTGCAAGCGCCCGCGACACGAACTTCGTATATCGCGGTCTAAAGGTACCTTAACCTGGGAAGTTCTGCACAAACTATACCTTGTTCGGAAGCTTGTGATGAGGCCAACAAGCTGGCAAAAGGACAGGTCTTGAAACCCAGTGGTTGCGGAGAAAATTTAAGATATAGCGCATCAATGCCAGTAGTACCCCTATGTGCAGTCAGTCTAACAGCAATGCCTGCAAGCGCCCGCGACACGAACTTCGTATATCGCGGTCTAAAGGTACCTTAACCTGGGAAGTTCTGCACAAACTATACCTTGTTCGGAAGCTTGTGATGAGGCCAACAAGCTGGCAAAGGACAGGTCTTGAAACCCAGTGGTTGCGGAGAAAATTTAAGATATAGCGCATCAATGCCAGTAGTACCCCTATGTGCAGTCAGTCTAACAGCAATGCCTGCAAGCGCCCGCGACACGAACTTCGTATATCGCGGTCTAAAGGTACCTTAACCTGGGAAGTTCTGCACAAACTATACCTTGTTCGGAAGCTTGTGATGAGGCCAACAAGCTGGCAAAGGACAGGTCTTGAAACCAAGTGGTTGCGGAGAAAATTTAAGATATAGCGCATCAATGCCAGTAGTACCCCTATGTGCAGTCAGTCTAACAGCAATGCCTGCAAGCGCCCGCGACACGAACTTCGTATATCGCGGTCTAAAGGTACCTTAACCTGGAAGTTCTGCACAAACTATACCTTGTTCGGAAGCTTGTGATAAGGCCAACAAGCTGGCAAAAGGACAGGTCTTGAAACCAAGTGGTTGCGGAGAAAATTTAAGATATAGCGCATCAATGCCAGTAGTACCCCTATGTGCAGTCAGTCTAACAGCAATGCCTGCAAGCGCCCGCGACACGAACTTCGTATATCGCGGTCTAAAGGTACCTTAACCTGGGAAGTTCTGCACAAACTATACCTTGTTCGGAAGCTTGTGATAAGGCCAACAAGCTGGCAAAAGGACAGTCTTGAAACCAAGTGGTTGCGGAGAAATTTAAGATATAGCGCATCAATGCCAGTAGTACCCCTATGTGCAGTCAGTCTAACAGCAATGCCTGCAAGCGCCCGCGACACGAACTTCGTATATCGCGGTCTAAAGGTACCTTAACCTGGAAGTTCTGCACAAACTATACCTTGTTCGGAAGCTTGTGATGAGGCCAACAAGCTGGCAAGGACAGGTCTTGAAACCAAGTGGTTGCGGAGAAATTTAAGATATAGCGCATCAATGCCAGTAGTACCCCTATGTGCAGTCAGTCTAACAGCAATGCCTGCAAGCGCCCGCGACACGAACTTCGTATATCGCGGTCTAAAGGTACCTTAACCTGGAAGTTCTGCACAAACTATACCTTGTTCGGAAGCTTGTGATAAGGCCAACAAGCTGGCGAAAGGACAGGTCTTGAAACAAGTGGCGGAGAAATTTAAGATATAGCGCATCAATGCCAGTAGTACCCCTATGTGCAGTCAGTCTAACAGCAATGCCTGCAAGCGCCCGCGACACGAACTTCGTATATCGCGGTCTAAAGGTACCTTAACCTGGGAAGTTCTGCACAAACTATACCTTGTTCGGAAGCTTGTGATGAGGCCAACAAGCTGGCAAAGGACAGGTCTTGAAACCAGTGGTTGCGGAGAAAATTTAAGATATAGCGCATCAATGCCAGTAGTACCCCTATGTGCAGTCAGTCTAACAGCAATGCCTGCAAGCGCCCGCGACACGAACTTCGTATATCGCGGTCTAAAGGTACCTTAACCTGGGAAGTTCTGCACAAACTATACCTTGTTCGGAGCTTGTGATGAGGCCAACAAGCTGGCAAAAGGACAGGTCTTGAAACCCAGTGGTTGCGGAGAAAATTTAAGATATAGCGCATCAATGCCAGTAGTACCCTATGTGCAGTCAGTCTAACAGCAATGCCTGCAAGCGCCCGCGACACGAACTTCGTATATCGCGGTCTAAAGGTACCTTAACCTGGGAAGTTCTGCACAAACTATACCTTGTTCGGAAGCTTGTGATGAGGCCAACAAGCTGGCAAAAGGACAGGTCTTGAAACCAAGTGGTGGCGGAGAAAATTTAAGATATAGCGCATCAATGCCAGTAGTACCCCTATGTGCAGTCAGTCTAACAGCAATGCCTGCAAGCGCCCGCGACACGAACTTCGTATATCGCGTCTAAAGGTACCTTAACCTGGGAAGTTCTGCACAAACTATACCTTGTTCGGAAGCTTGTGATGAGGCCAACAAGCTGGCAAAAGGACAGGTCTTGAAACCAAGTGGCGGAGAAATTTTAAGATATAGCGCATCAATGCCAGTAGTACCCCTATGTGCAGTCAGTCTAACAGCAATGCCTGCAAGCGCCCGCGACACGAACTTCGTATATCGCGGTCTAAAGGTACCTTAACCTGGGAAGTTCTGCACAAACTATACCTTGTTCGGAAGCTTGTGATGAGGCCAACAAGCTGGCAAAGGACAGGTCTTGAAACCAGTGGTTGCGGAGAAAATTCAAGATATAGCGCATCAATGCCAGTAGTACCCCTATGTGCAGTCAGTCTAACAGCAATGCCTGCAAGCGCCCGCGACACGAACTTCGTATATCGCGGTCTAAAGGTACCTTAACCTGGGAAGTTCTGCACAAACTATACCTTGTTCGGAAGCTTGTGATAAGGCCAACAAGCTGGCAAAAGGACAGGTCTTGAAACCAAGTGGTTGCGGAGAAAATTTAAGATATAGCGCATCAATGCCAGTAGTACCCCTATGTGCAGTCAGTCTAACAGCAATGCCTGCAAGCGCCCGCGACACGAACTTCGTATATCGCGGTCTAAAGGTACCTTAACCTGGGAAGTTCTGCACAAACTATACCTTGTTCGGAAGCTTGTGATAAGGCCAACAAGCTGGCAAAAGGACAGGTCTTGAAACCAAGTGGTTGCGGAGAAAATTTAAGATATAGCGCATCAATGCCAGTAGTACCCCTATGTGCAGTCAGTCTAACAGCAATGCCTGCAAGCGCCCGCGACACGAACTTCGTATATCGCGGTCTAAAGGTACCTTAACCTGGGAAGTTCTGCACAAACTATACCTTGTTCGGAAGCTTGTGATGAGGCCAACAAGCTGGCAAATGGACAGGTCTTGAAACAAGTGGTTGCGGAGAAAATTTAAGATATAGCGCATCAATGCCAGTAGTACCCCTATGTGCAGTCAGTCTAACAGCAATGCCTGCAAGCGCCCGCGACACGAACTTCGTATATCGCGGTCTAAAGGTACCTTAACCTGGGAAGTTCTGCACAAACTATACCTTGTTCGGAAGCTTGTGATAGGCCAACAAGCTGGCAAAAGGACAGGTCTTGAAACCCAGTGGTTGCGGAGAAAATTTAGATATAGCGCATCAATGCCAGTAGTACCCCTATGTGCAGTCAGTCTAACAGCAATGCCTGCAAGCGCCCGCGACACGAACTTCGTATATCGCGGTCTAAAGGTACCTTAACCTGGGAAGTTCTGCACAAACTATACCTTGTTCGGAAGCTTGTGATGAGGCCAACAAGCTGGCAAAAGGACAGGTCTTGAAACCAGTGGTGGCGGAGAAAATTTAAGATATAGCGCATCAATGCCAGTAGTACCCCTATGTGCAGTCAGTCTAACAGCAATGCCTGCAAGCGCCCGCGACACGAACTTCGTATATCGCGGTCTAAAGGTACCTTAACCTGGGAAGTTCTGCACAAACTATACCTTGTTCGGAAGCTTGTGATGAGGCCAACAAGCTGGCAAAAGGACAGGTCTTGAAACCCAGTGGTGCGGAGAAAATTTAAGATATAGCGCATCAATGCCAGTAGTACCCCTATGTGCAGTCAGTCTAACAGCAATGCCTGCAAGCGCCCGCGACACGAACTTCGTATATCGCGGTCTAAAGGTACCTTAACCTGGGAAGTTCTGCACAAACTATACCTTGTTCGGAAGCTTGTGATGAGGCCAACAAGCTGGCAAAGGACAGGTCTTGAAACCAAGTGGTTGCGGAGAAAATTCAAGATATAGCGCATCAATGCCAGTAGTACCCTATGTGCAGTCAGTCTAACAGCAATGCCTGCAAGCGCCCGCGACACGAACTTCGTATATCGCGGTCTAAAGGTACCTTAACCTGGGAAGTTCTGCACAAACTATACCTTGTTCGGAAGCTTGTGATAAGGCCAACAAGCTGGCAAAGGACAGGTCTTGAAACCAAGTGGTTGCGGAGAAAATTTAAGATATAGCGCATCAATGCCAGTAGTACCCCTATGTGCAGTCAGTCTAACAGCAATGCCTGCAAGCGCCCGCGACACGAACTTCGTATATCGCGGTCTAAAGGTACCTTAACCTGGGAAGTTCTGCACAAACTATACCTTGTTCGGAAGCTTGTGATAAGGCCAACAAGCTGGCAAAAGGACAGGTCTTGAAACCAAGTGGTTGCGGAGAAAATTAAGATATAGCGCATCAATGCCAGTAGTACCCCTATGTGCAGTCAGTCTAACAGCAATGCCTGCAAGCGCCCGCGACACGAACTTCGTATATCGCGGTCTAAAGGTACCTTAACCTGGGAAGTTCTGCACAAACTATACCTTGTTCGGAAGCTTGTGATGAGGCCAACAAGCTGGCAAAAGACAGGTCTTGAAACCAAGTGGTTGCGGAGAAAATTTAAGATATAGCGCATCAATGCCAGTAGTACCCCTATGTGCAGTCAGTCTAACAGCAATGCCTGCAAGCGCCCGCGACACGAACTTCGTATATCGCGGTCTAAAGGTACCTTAACCTGGGAAGTTCTGCACAAACTATACCTTGTTCGGAAGCTTGTGATGGCCAACAAGCTGGCAAAGGACAGGTCTTGAAACAAGTGGTTGCGGAGAAAATTTAAGATATAGCGCATCAATGCCAGTAGTACCCCTATGTGCAGTCAGTCTAACAGCAATGCCTGCAAGCGCCCGCGACACGAACTTCGTATATCGCGGTCTAAAGGTACCTTAACCTGGGAAGTTCTGCACAAACTATACCTTGTTCGGAAGCTTGTGATAAGGCCAACAAGCTGGCAAAGGACAGTCTTGAAACCAAGTGTTGCGGAGAAAATTCAAGATATAGCGCATCAATGCCAGTAGTACCCCTATGTGCAGTCAGTCTAACAGCAATGCCTGCAAGCGCCCGCGACACGAACTTCGTATATCGCGGTCTAAAGGTACCTTAACCTGGGAAGTTCTGCACAAACTATACCTTGTTCGGAAGCTTGTGATAGGCCAACAAGCTGGCAAAGGACAGGTCTTGAAACCAAGTGGTTGCGGAGAAAATTTAAGATATAGCGCATCAATGCCAGTAGTACCCCTATGTGCAGTCAGTCTAACAGCAATGCCTGCAAGCGCCCGCGACACGAACTTCGTATATCGCGGTCTAAAGGTACCTTAACCTGGGAGTTCTGCACAAACTATACCTTGTTCGGAAGCTTGTGATGAGGCCAACAGCTGGCAAAGGACAGGTCTTGAAACCAGTGGTTGCGGAGAAAATTTAAGATATAGCGCATCAATGCCAGTAGTACCCCTATGTGCAGTCAGTCTAACAGCAATGCCTGCAAGCGCCCGCGACACGAACTTCGTATATCGCGGTCTAAAGGTACCTTAACCTGGGAAGTTCTGCACAAACTATACCTTGTTCGGAAGCTTGTGATGAGGCCAACAAGCTGGCAAAGGACAGGTCTTGAAACAAGTGGTTGCGGAGAAAATTCAAGATATAGCGCATCAATGCCAGTAGTACCCCTATGTGCAGTCAGTCTAACAGCAATGCCTGCAAGCGCCCGCGACACGAACTTCGTATATCGCGGTCTAAAGGTACCTTAACCTGGAAGTTCTGCACAAACTATACCTTGTTCGGAAGCTTGTGATAAGGCCAACAAGCTGGCAAAAGGACAGGTCTTGAAACCAAGTGGTTGCGGAGAAATTTAAGATATAGCGCATCAATGCCAGTAGTACCCCTATGTGCAGTCAGTCTAACAGCAATGCCTGCAAGCGCCCGCGACACGAACTTCGTATATCGCGGTCTAAAGGTACCTTAACCTGGGAAGTTCTGCACAAACTATACCTTGTTCGGAAGCTTGTGATGAGGCCAACAAGCTGGCAAATGGACAGGTCTTGAAACCAAGTGGTTGCGGAGAAAATTCAAGATATAGCGCATCAATGCCAGTAGTACCCCTATGTGCAGTCAGTCTAACAGCAATGCCTGCAAGCGCCCGCGACACGAACTTCGTATATCGCGGTCTAAAGGTACCTTAACCTGGAAAGTTCTGCACAAACTATACCTTGTTCGGAAGCTTGTGATAAGGCCAACAAGCTGGCAAAGGACAGGTCTTGAAACCAAGTGGTTGCGGAGAAAATTCAAGATATAGCGCATCAATGCCAGTAGTACCCCTATGTGCAGTCAGTCTAACAGCAATGCCTGCAAGCGCCCGCGACACGAACTTCGTATATCGCGGTCTAAAGGTACCTTAACCTGGGAAGTTCTGCACAAACTATACCTTGTTCGGAAGCTTGTGATGAGGCCAACAAGCTGGCAAAAGGACAGGTCTTGAAACCAGTGGTTGCGGAGAAATTTAAGATATAGCGCATCAATGCCAGTAGTACCCCTATGTGCAGTCAGTCTAACAGCAATGCCTGCAAGCGCCCGCGACACGAACTTCGTATATCGCGGTCTAAAGGTACCTTAACCTGGGAAGTTCTGCACAAACTATACCTTGTTCGGAAGCTTGTGATGAGGCCAACAAGCTGGCAAATGGACAGGTCTTGAAACCAGTGGTTGCGGAGAAAATTTAAGATATAGCGCATCAATGCCAGTAGTACCCCTATGTGCAGTCAGTCTAACAGCAATGCCTGCAAGCGCCCGCGACACGAACTTCGTATATCGCGGTCTAAAGGTACCTTAACCTGGGAAGTTCTGCACAAACTATACCTTGTTCGGAAGCTTGTGATGATAAGGCCAACAAGCTGGCAAAGGACAGGTCTTGAAACCAAGTGGTTGCGGAGAAAATTTAAGATATAGCGCATCAATGCCAGTAGTACCCCTATGTGCAGTCAGTCTAACAGCAATGCCTGCAAGCGCCCGCGACACGAACTTCGTATATCGCGGTCTAAAGGTACCTTAACCTGGGAGTTCTGCACAAACTATACCTTGTTCGGAAGCTTGTGATGAGGCCAACAAGCTGGCAAAAGGACAGGTCTTGAAACCAAGTGGTTGCGGAGAAAATTTAAGATATAGCGCATCAATGCCAGTAGTACCCCTATGTGCAGTCAGTCTAACAGCAATGCCTGCAAGCGCCCGCGACACGAACTTCGTATATCGCGGTCTAAAGGTACCTTAACCTGGGAAGTTCTGCACAAACTATACCTTGTTCGGAAGCTTGTGATGAGGCCAACAAGCTGGCAAAGGACAGGTCTTGAAACCAAGTGGTTGCGGAGAAAATTCAAGATATAGCGCATCAATGCCAGTAGTACCCCTATGTGCAGTCAGTCTAACAGCAATGCCTGCAAGCGCCCGCGACACGAACTTCGTATATCGCGGTCTAAAGGTACCTTAACCTGGGAAGTTCTGCACAAACTATACCTTGTTCGGAAGCTTGTGATAAGGCCAACAAGCTGGCAAAGGACAGGTCTTGAAACCAAGTGGTTGCGGAGAAAATTTAAGATATAGCGCATCAATGCCAGTAGTACCCCTATGTGCAGTCAGTCTAACAGCAATGCCTGCAAGCGCCCGCGACACGAACTTCGTATATCGCGGTCTAAAGGTACCTTAACCTGGGAAGTTCTGCACAAACTATACCTTGTTCGGAGCTTGTGATGAGGCCAACAAGCTGGCAAAAGGACAGGTCTTGAAACCAAGTGGTTGCGGAGAAAATTTAAGATATAGCGCATCAATGCCAGTAGTACCCCTATGTGCAGTCAGTCTAACAGCAATGCCTGCAAGCGCCCGCGACACGAACTTCGTATATCGCGGTCTAAAGGTACCTTAACCTGGAAGTTCTGCACAAACTATACCTTGTTCGGAAGCTTGTGATGAGGCCAACAAGCTGGCAAATGACAGGTCTTGAAACCAAGTGGTTGCGGAGAAAATTCAAGATATAGCGCATCAATGCCAGTAGTACCCCTATGTGCAGTCAGTCTAACAGCAATGCCTGCAAGCGCCCGCGACACGAACTTCGTATATCGCGGTCTAAAGGTACCTTAACCTGGAAGTTCTGCACAAACTATACCTTGTTCGGAAGCTTGTGATAGGCCAACAAGCTGGCAAAAGGACAGGTCTTGAAACCAGTGGTTGCGGAGAAATTTAAGATATAGCGCATCAATGCCAGTAGTACCCCTATGTGCAGTCAGTCTAACAGCAATGCCTGCAAGCGCCCGCGACACGAACTTCGTATATCGCGGTCTAAAGGTACCTTAACCTGGGAAGTTCTGCACAAACTATACCTTGTTCGGAAGCTTGTGATGAGGCCAACAAGCTGGCAAAAGGACAGGTCTTGAAACCAAGTGGTTGCGGAGAAAATTTAAGATATAGCGCATCAATGCCAGTAGTACCCCTATGTGCAGTCAGTCTAACAGCAATGCCTGCAAGCGCCCGCGACACGAACTTCGTATATCGCGGTCTAAAGGTACCTTAACCTGGGAAGTTCTGCACAAACTATACCTTGTTCGGAAGCTTGTGATAAGGCCAACAAGCTGGCAAAAGGACAGGTCTTGAAACCAAGTGGTGCGGAGAAAATTTAAGATATAGCGCATCAATGCCAGTAGTACCCCTATGTGCAGTCAGTCTAACAGCAATGCCTGCAAGCGCCCGCGACACGAACTTCGTATATCGCGGTCTAAAGGTACCTTAACCTGGGAAGTTCTGCACAAACTATACCTTGTTCGGAAGCTTGTGATGAGGCCAACAAGCTGGCAAAGGACAGGTCTTGAAACAAGTGGTTGCGGAGAAATTTAAGATATAGCGCATCAATGCCAGTAGTACCCCTATGTGCAGTCAGTCTAACAGCAATGCCTGCAAGCGCCCGCGACACGAACTTCGTATATCGCGGTCTAAAGGTACCTTAACCTGGAAGTTCTGCCACAAACTATACCTTGTTCGGAAGCTTGTGATGAGGCCAACAAGCTGGCAAAGGACAGGTCTTGAAACCAGTGGTTGCGGAGAAAATTTAAGATATAGCGCATCAATGCCAGTAGTACCCCTATGTGCAGTCAGTCTAACAGCAATGCCTGCAAGCGCCCGCGACACGAACTTCGTATATCGCGGTCTAAAGGTACCTTAACCTGGGAAGTTCTGCACAAACTATACCTTGTTCGGAAGCTTGTGATGAGGCCAACAAGCTGGCGAAAGGACAGGTCTTGAAACCAAGTGGTTGCGGAGAAAATTTAAGATATAGCGCATCAATGCCAGTAGTACCCCTATGTGCAGTCAGTCTAACAGCAATGCCTGCAAGCGCCCGCGACACGAACTTCGTATATCGCGGTCTAAAGGTACCTTAACCTGGGAGTTCTGCACAAACTATACCTTGTTCGGAAGCTTGTGATGAGGCCAACAAGCTGGCAAAAGGACAGGTCTTGAAACCAGTGGTTGCGGAGAAAATTTAAGATATAGCGCATCAATGCCAGTAGTACCCCTATGTGCAGTCAGTCTAACAGCAATGCCTGCAAGCGCCCGCGACACGAACTTCGTATATCGCGGTCTAAAGGTACCTTAACCTGGGAAGTTCTGCACAAACTATACCTTGTTCGGAAGCTTGTGATGAGGCCAACAAGCTGGCAAAAGGACAGGTCTTGAAACCAAGTGGTTGCGGAGAAAATTTAAGATATAGCGCATCAATGCCAGTAGTACCCCTATGTGCAGTCAGTCTAACAGCAATGCCTGCAAGCGCCCGCGACACGAACTTCGTATATCGCGGTCTAAAGGTACCTTAACCTGGGAAGTTCTGCACAAACTATACCTTGTTCGGAAGCTTGTGATAAGGCCAACAAGCTGGCAAAAGGACAGGTCTTGAAACCAAGTGGTTGCGGAGAAAATTTAAGATATAGCGCATCAATGCCAGTAGTACCCCTATGTGCAGTCAGTCTAACAGCAATGCCTGCAAGCGCCCGCGACACGAACTTCGTATATCGCGGTCTAAAGGTACCTTAACCTGGGAAGTTCTGCACAAACTATACCTTGTTCGGAAGCTTGTGATAAGGCCAACAAGCTGGCAAAAGACAGGTCTTGAAACCCAGTGGTTGCGGAGAAAATTTAAGATATAGCGCATCAATGCCAGTAGTACCCCTATGTGCAGTCAGTCTAACAGCAATGCCTGCAAGCGCCCGCGACACGAACTTCGTATATCGCGGTCTAAAGGTACCTTAACCTGGGAAGTTCTGCACAAACTATACCTTGTTCGGAAGCTTGTGATGAGGCCAACAAGCTGGCAAAAGGACAGGTCTTGAAACCAAGTGGTTGCGGAGAAATTTAAGATATAGCGCATCAATGCCAGTAGTACCCCTATGTGCAGTCAGTCTAACAGCAATGCCTGCAAGCGCCCGCGACACGAACTTCGTATATCGCGGTCTAAAGGTACCTTAACCTGGGAAGTTCTGCACAAACTATACCTTGTTCGGAAGCTTGTGATGAGGCCAACAAGCTGGCAAAGGACAGGTCTTGAAACCAAGTGGTTGCGGAGAAAATTCAAGATATAGCGCATCAATGCCAGTAGTACCCCTATGTGCAGTCAGTCTAACAGCAATGCCTGCAAGCGCCCGCGACACGAACTTCGTATATCGCGGTCTAAAGGTACCTTAACCTGGAAGTTCTGCACAAACTATACCTTGTTCGGAAGCTTGTGATAGGCCAACAAGCTGGCAAAAGGACAGGTCTTGAAACCAAGTGGTTGCGGAGAAAATTTAAGATATAGCGCATCAATGCCAGTAGTACCCCTATGTGCAGTCAGTCTAACAGCAATGCCTGCAAGCGCCCGCGACACGAACTTCGTATATCGCGGTCTAAAGGTACCTTAACCTGGGAAGTTCTGCACAAACTATACCTTGTTCGGAAGCTTGTGATGAGGCAACAAGCTGGCAAAGGACAGGTCTTGAAACCAAGTGGTTGCGGAGAAAATTTAAGATATAGCGCATCAATGCCAGTAGTACCCCTATGTGCAGTCAGTCTAACAGCAATGCCTGCAAGCGCCCGCGACACGAACTTCGTATATCGCGGTCTAAAGGTACCTTAACCTGGGAAGTTCTGCACAAACTATACCTTGTTCGGAAGCTTGTGATGAGGCCAACAAGCTGGCAAAGGACAGGTCTTGAAACCAAGTGGTTGGAGGAGAAATTTAAGATATAGCGCATCAATGCCAGTAGTACCCCTATGTGCAGTCAGTCTAACAGCAATGCCTGCAAGCGCCCGCGACACGAACTTCGTATATCGCGGTCTAAAGGTACCTTAACCTGGGAAGTTCTGCACAAACTATACCTTGTTCGGAAGCTTGTGATAAGGCCAACAAGCTGGCAAAAGGACAGGTCTTGAAACCAGTGGTTGCGGAGAAAATTTAAGATATAGCGCATCAATGCCAGTAGTACCCCTATGTGCAGTCAGTCTAACAGCAATGCCTGCAAGCGCCCGCGACACGAACTTCGTATATCGCGGTCTAAAGGTACCTTAACCTGGGAAGTTCTGCACAAACTATACCTTGTTCGGAAGCTTGTGATGAGGCCAACAAGCTGGCAAAAGGACAGGTCTTGAAACCAAGTGGTTGCGGAGAAAATTTAAGATATAGCGCATCAATGCCAGTAGTACCCCTATGTGCAGTCAGTCTAACAGCAATGCCTGCAAGCGCCCGCGACACGAACTTCGTATATCGCGGTCTAAAGGTACCTTAACCTGGGAAGTTCTGCACAAACTATACCTTGTTCGGAAGCTTGTGATGAGGCCAACAAGCTGGCAAAAGGACAGGTCTTGAAACCCAGTGGTTGCGGAGAAAATTTAAGATATAGCGCATCAATGCCAGTAGTACCCCTATGTGCAGTCAGTCTAACAGCAATGCCTGCAAGCGCCCGCGACACGAACTTCGTATATCGCGGTCTAAAGGTACCTTAACCTGGGAAGTTCTGCACAAACTATACCTTGTTCGGAAGCTTGTGATGAGGCCAACAAGCTGGCAAATGGACAGGTCTTGAAACCAAGTGGTTGCGGAGAAAATTTAAGATATAGCGCATCAATGCCAGTAGTACCCCTATGTGCAGTCAGTCTAACAGCAATGCCTGCAAGCGCCCGCGACACGAACTTCGTATATCGCGGTCTAAAGGTACCTTAACCTGGAAGTTCTGCACAAACTATACCTTGTTCGGAGCTTGTGATAGGCCAACAAGCTGGCAAAAGGACAGGTCTTGAAACCCAGTGGTTGCGGAGAAAATTTAAGATATAGCGCATCAATGCCAGTAGTACCCCTATGTGCAGTCAGTCTAACAGCAATGCCTGCAAGCGCCCGCGACACGAACTTCGTATATCGCGGTCTAAAGGTACCTTAACCTGGGAAGTTCTGCACAAACTATACCTTGTTCGGAAGCTTGTGATGAGGCCAACAAGCTGGCAAATGACAGGTCTTGAAACAAGTGGTTGCGGAGAAAATTTCAATATAGCGCATCAATGCCAGTAGTACCCCTATGTGCAGTCAGTCTAACAGCAATGCCTGCAAGCGCCCGCGACACGAACTTCGTATATCGCGGTCTAAAGGTACCTTAACCTGGAAGTTCTGCACAAACTATACCTTGTTCGGAAGCTTGTGATGAGGCCAACAAGCTGGCAAAGGACAGGTCTTGAAACCAAGTGGTTGCGAGAAAATTCAAGATATAGCGCATCAATGCCAGTAGTACCCCTATGTGCAGTCAGTCTAACAGCAATGCCTGCAAGCGCCCGCGACACGAACTTCGTATATCGCGGTCTAAAGGTACCTTAACCTGGGAAGTTCTGCACAAACTATACCTTGTTCGGAAGCTTGTGATGAGGCCAACAAGCTGGCAAAAGGACAGGTCTTGAAACCAAGTGGTTGCGGAGAAAATTTAAGATATAGCGCATCAATGCCAGTAGTACCCCTATGTGCAGTCAGTCTAACAGCAATGCCTGCAAGCGCCCGCGACACGAACTTCGTATATCGCGGTCTAAAGGTACCTTAACCTGGGAAGTTCTGCACAAACTATACCTTGTTCGGAGCTTGTGATGAGGCCAACAAGCTGGCAAAAGGACAGGTCTTGAAACCCAGTGGTTGCGGAGAAAATTTAAGATATAGCGCATCAATGCCAGTAGTACCCCTATGTGCAGTCAGTCTAACAGCAATGCCTGCAAGCGCCCGCGACACGAACTTCGTATATCGCGGTCTAAAGGTACCTTAACCTGGGAAGTTCTGCACAAACTATACCTTGTTCGGAAGCTTGTGATGAGGCCAACAAGCTGGCAAAGGACAGGTCTTGAAACCAAGTGGTTGCGGAGAAAATTTAAGATATAGCGCATCAATGCCAGTAGTACCCCTATGTGCAGTCAGTCTAACAGCAATGCCTGCAAGCGCCCGCGACACGAACTTCGTATATCGCGGTCTAAAGGTACCTTAACCTGGGAAGTTCTGCACAAACTATACCTTGTTCGGAAGCTTGTGATGAGGCCAACAAGCTGGCGAAAGGACAGGTCTTGAAACCAGTGGTGGCGGAGAAATTTAAGATATAGCGCATCAATGCCAGTAGTACCCCTATGTGCAGTCAGTCTAACAGCAATGCCTGCAAGCGCCCGCGACACGAACTTCGTATATCGCGGTCTAAAGGTACCTTAACCTGGGAGTTCTGCACAAACTATACCTTGTTCGGAAGCTTGTGATGAGGCCAACAAGCTGGCAAAAGGACAGGTCTTGAAACCCAGTGGTTGCGGAGAAATTTAAGATATAGCGCATCAATGCCAGTAGTACCCCTATGTGCAGTCAGTCTAACAGCAATGCCTGCAAGCGCCCGCGACACGAACTTCGTATATCGCGGTCTAAAGGTACCTTAACCTGGAAGTTCTGCACAAACTATACCTTGTTCGGAAGCTTGTGATGAGGCCAACAAGCTGGCAAAGGACAGGTCTTGAAACCAAGTGGTTGCGGAGAAAATTTAAGATATAGCGCATCAATGCCAGTAGTACCCCTATGTGCAGTCAGTCTAACAGCAATGCCTGCAAGCGCCCGCGACACGAACTTCGTATATCGCGGTCTAAAGGTACCTTAACCTGGGAAGTTCTGCACAAACTATACCTTGTTCGGAAGCTTGTGATGAGGCCAACAAGCTGGCAAAGGACAGGTCTTGAAACCAAGTGGTTGCGGAGAAAATTTAAGATATAGCGCATCAATGCCAGTAGTACCCCTATGTGCAGTCAGTCTAACAGCAATGCCTGCAAGCGCCCGCGACACGAACTTCGTATATCGCGGTCTAAAGGTACCTTAACCTGGGAAGTTCTGCACAAACTATACCTTGTTCGGAAGCTTGTGATAAGGCCAACAAGCTGGCAAAGGACAGGTCTTGAAACCAAGTGGTGCGGAGAAAATTTAAGATATAGCGCATCAATGCCAGTAGTACCCCTATGTGCAGTCAGTCTAACAGCAATGCCTGCAAGCGCCCGCGACACGAACTTCGTATATCGCGGTCTAAAGGTACCTTAACCTGGGAAGTTCTGCACAAACTATACCTTGTTCGGAAGCTTGTGATAAGGCCAACAAGCTGGCAAAAGGACAGGTCTTGAAACCAGTGGTTGCGGAGAAAATTTAAGATATAGCGCATCAATGCCAGTAGTACCCCTATGTGCAGTCAGTCTAACAGCAATGCCTGCAAGCGCCCGCGACACGAACTTCGTATATCGCGGTCTAAAGGTACCTTAACCTGGAAGTTCTGCACAAACTATACCTTGTTCGGAAGCTTGTGATGAGGCCAACAAGCTGGCAAAAGGACAGGTCTTGAAACCCAGTGGTTGCGGAGAAATTTAAGATATAGCGCATCAATGCCAGTAGTACCCCTATGTGCAGTCAGTCTAACAGCAATGCCTGCAAGCGCCCGCGACACGAACTTCGTATATCGCGGTCTAAAGGTACCTTAACCTGGGAAGTTCTGCACAAACTATACCTTGTTCGGAAGCTTGTGATGAGGCCAACAAGCTGGCAAAGGACAGGTCTTGAAACCAAGTGGTTGCGGAGAAAATTTAAGATATAGCGCATCAATGCCAGTAGTACCCCTATGTGCAGTCAGTCTAACAGCAATGCCTGCAAGCGCCCGCGACACGAACTTCGTATATCGCGGTCTAAAGGTACCTTAACCTGGGAAGTTCTGCACAAACTATACCTTGTTCGGAAGCTTGTGATGAGGCCAACAAGCTGGCAAAAGGACAGGTCTTGAAACCAAGTGGTTGAGGAGAAATTTAAGATATAGCGCATCAATGCCAGTAGTACCCCTATGTGCAGTCAGTCTAACAGCAATGCCTGCAAGCGCCCGCGACACGAACTTCGTATATCGCGGTCTAAAGGTACCTTAACCTGGGAAGTTCTGCACAAACTATACCTTGTTCGGAAGCTTGTGATGAGGCCAACAAGCTGGAAAGGACAGGTCTTGAAACCAAGTGGTTGCGGAGAAAATTTAAGATATAGCGCATCAATGCCAGTAGTACCCCTATGTGCAGTCAGTCTAACAGCAATGCCTGCAAGCGCCCGCGAACGAACTTCGTATATCGCGGTCTAAAGGTACCTTAACCTGGAAGTTCTGCACAAACTATACCTTGTTCGGAAGCTTGTGATGAGGCCAACAAGCTGGCAAAAGGACAGGTCTTGAAACCAAGTGGTTGCGGAGAAATTTAAGATATAGCGCATCAATGCCAGTAGTACCCCTATGTGCAGTCAGTCTAACAGCAATGCCTGCAAGCGCCCGCGACACGAACTTCGTATATCGCGGTCTAAAGGTACCTTAACCTGGGAAGTTCTGCACAAACTATACCTTGTTCGGAAGCTTGTGATGAGGCCAACAAGCTGGCAAAAGGACAGGTCTTGAAACCAAGTGTTGCGGAGAAAATTTAAGATATAGCGCATCAATGCCAGTAGTACCCCTATGTGCAGTCAGTCTAACAGCAATGCCTGCAAGCGCCCGCGACACGAACTTCGTATATCGCGGTCTAAAGGTACCTTAACCTGGGAAGTTCTGCACAAACTATACCTTGTTCGGAAGCTTGTGATGAGGCCAACAAGCTGGCAAAAGGACAGGTCTTGAAACCCAAGTGGTGGCGGAGAAAATTTAAGATATAGCGCATCAATGCCAGTAGTACCCCTATGTGCAGTCAGTCTAACAGCAATGCCTGCAAGCGCCCGCGACACGAACTTCGTATATCGCGGTCTAAAGGTACCTTAACCTGGGAGTTCTGCACAAACTATACCTTGTTCGGAAGCTTGTGATAAGGCCAACAAGCTGGCAAAAGGACAGGTCTTGAAACCCAGTGGTTGCGGAGAAAATTAAGATATAGCGCATCAATGCCAGTAGTACCCCTATGTGCAGTCAGTCTAACAGCAATGCCTGCAAGCGCCCGCGACACGAACTTCGTATATCGCGGTCTAAAGGTACCTTAACCTGGGAAGTTCTGCACAAACTATACCTTGTTCGGAAGCTTGTGATGAGGCCAACAAGCTGGCAAAGGACAGGTCTTGAAACCAAGTGGTTGCGGAGAAATTTAAGATATAGCGCATCAATGCCAGTAGTACCCCTATGTGCAGTCAGTCTAACAGCAATGCCTGCAAGCGCCCGCGACACGAACTTCGTATATCGCGGTCTAAAGGTACCTTAACCTGGGAAGTTCTGCACAAACTATACCTTGTTCGGAAGCTTGTGATGAGGCCAACAAGCTGGCAAAGGACAGGTCTTGAAACCAAGTGGTGGCGGAGAAATTTAAGATATAGCGCATCAATGCCAGTAGTACCCCTATGTGCAGTCAGTCTAACAGCAATGCCTGCAAGCGCCCGCGACACGAACTTCGTATATCGCGGTCTAAAGGTACCTTAACCTGGGAAGTTCTGCACAAACTATACCTTGTTCGGAAGCTTGTGATAAGGCCAACAAGCTGGCAAAAGGACAGGTCTTGAAACCAAGTGGTTGCGGAGAAAATTTAAGATATAGCGCATCAATGCCAGTAGTACCCCTATGTGCAGTCAGTCTAACAGCAATGCCTGCAAGCGCCCGCGACACGAACTTCGTATATCGCGGTCTAAAGGTACCTTAACCTGGGAAGTTCTGCACAAACTATACCTTGTTCGGAAGCTTGTGATGAGGCCAACAAGCTGGCAAAAGGACAGGTCTTGAAACCAGTGGTTGCGGAGAAAATTTAAGATATAGCGCATCAATGCCAGTAGTACCCCTATGTGCAGTCAGTCTAACAGCAATGCCTGCAAGCGCCCGCGACACGAACTTCGTATATCGCGGTCTAAAGGTACCTTAACCTGGGAAGTTCTGCACAAACTATACCTTGTTCGGAAGCTTGTGATGAGGCCAACAAGCTGGCAAAAGGACAGGTCTTGAAACCAGTGGTTGCGGAGAAAATTTAAGATATAGCGCATCAATGCCAGTAGTACCCCTATGTGCAGTCAGTCTAACAGCAATGCCTGCAAGCGCCCGCGACACGAACTTCGTATATCGCGGTCTAAAGGTACCTTAACCTGGGAAGTTCTGCACAAACTATACCTTGTTCGGAAGCTTGTGATGAGGCCAACAAGCTGGCAAAAGACAGGTCTTGAAACCAAGTGGTTGCGGAGAAATTTAAGATATAGCGCATCAATGCCAGTAGTACCCCTATGTGCAGTCAGTCTAACAGCAATGCCTGCAAGCGCCCGCGACACGAACTTCGTATATCGCGGTCTAAAGGTACCTTAACCTGGGAAGTTCTGCACAAACTATACCTTGTTCGGAAGCTTGTGATGAGGCCAACAAGCTGGCAAATGGACAGGTCTTGAAACCAAGTGGTTGCGGAGAAAATTTAAGATATAGCGCATCAATGCCAGTAGTACCCCTATGTGCAGTCAGTCTAACAGCAATGCCTGCAAGCGCCCGCGACACGAACTTCGTATATCGCGGTCTAAAGGTACCTTAACCTGGGAAGTTCTGCACAAACTATACCTTGTTCGGAAGCTTGTGATGAGGCCACAAGCTGGAAAAGGACAGGTCTTGAAACCAAGTGGTTGCGGAGAAATTTAAGATATAGCGCATCAATGCCAGTAGTACCCCTATGTGCAGTCAGTCTAACAGCAATGCCTGCAAGCGCCCGCGACACGAACTTCGTATATCGCGGTCTAAAGGTACCTTAACCTGGGAAGTTCTGCACAAACTATACCTTGTTCGGAAGCTTGTGATGAGGCCAACAAGCTGGCGAAAGGACAGGTCTTGAAACCAAGTGGTTGCGGAGAAAATTCAAGATATAGCGCATCAATGCCAGTAGTACCCCTATGTGCAGTCAGTCTAACAGCAATGCCTGCAAGCGCCCGCGACACGAACTTCGTATATCGCGGTCTAAAGGTACCTTAACCTGGGAAGTTCTGCACAAACTATACCTTGTTCGGAAGCTTGTGATGAGGCCAACAAGCTGGCAAAAGGACAGGTCTTGAAACCAGTGGTTGCGGAGAAAATTTAAGATATAGCGCATCAATGCCAGTAGTACCCCTATGTGCAGTCAGTCTAACAGCAATGCCTGCAAGCGCCCGCGACACGAACTTCGTATATCGCGGTCTAAAGGTACCTTAACCTGGGAAGTTCTGCACAAACTATACCTTGTTCGGAAGCTTGTGATGAGGCCAACAAGCTGGCAAAGGACAGGTCTTGAAACCCAGTGGTTGCGGAGAAATTTAAGATATAGCGCATCAATGCCAGTAGTACCCCTATGTGCAGTCAGTCTAACAGCAATGCCTGCAAGCGCCCGCGACACGAACTTCGTATATCGCGGTCTAAAGGTACCTTAACCTGGGAAGTTCTGCACAAACTATACCTTGTTCGGAAGCTTGTGATAGGCCAACAAGCTGGCAAAGGACAGGTCTTGAAACCAAGTGGTTGCGGAGAAAATTTAAGATATAGCGCATCAATGCCAGTAGTACCCCTATGTGCAGTCAGTCTAACAGCAATGCCTGCAAGCGCCCGCGACACGAACTTCGTATATCGCGGTCTAAAGGTACCTTAACCTGGGAAGTTCTGCACAAACTATACCTTGTTCGGAAGCTTGTGATGAGCCAACAAGCTGGCAAAGGACAGGTCTTGAAACCAAGTGGTTGCGGAGAAAATTTAAGATATAGCGCATCAATGCCAGTAGTACCCCTATGTGCAGTCAGTCTAACAGCAATGCCTGCAAGCGCCCGCGACACGAACTTCGTATATCGCGGTCTAAAGGTACCTTAACCTGGGAAGTTCTGCACAAACTATACCTTGTTCGGAGCTTGTGATAAGCCAACAAGCTGGCGAAGGGACACCCCTTGAAACCAAGTGGTTGCGGAGACAATTCAAGATATAGCGCATCAATGCCAGTAGTACCCCTATGTGCAGTCAGTCTAACAGCAATGCCTGCAAGCGCCCGCGACACGAACTTCGTATATCGCGGTCTAAAGGTACCTTAACCTGGGAAGTTCTGCACAAACTATACCTTGTTCGG
The DNA here is from genome assembly GCF_015706575.1 of Patiria miniata. Taxonomy (NCBI): domain Eukaryota; kingdom Metazoa; phylum Echinodermata; class Asteroidea; order Valvatida; family Asterinidae; genus Patiria; species Patiria miniata. The sequence continues at coordinate 19,600,988 of NW_024037072.1, read as the reverse complement.
AAGCTTATAAGGCCAACAAGGCCCACAGCTGGCGAAAGGACAGGTCTTGAAAGAAGTGGTTGCGGAGAAAATTTAAGATATAGCGCATCAATGCCAGTAGTACCCTATGTGCAGTCAGTCTAACAGCAATGCCTGCAAGCGCCCGCGACACGAACTTCGTATATCGCGGTCTAAGGTACCTTAACCTGGGAAGTTCTGCACAAACTATACCTTGTTCGGAAGCTTGTGATAAGGCCAACAGCTGGCAAAAGGACAGGTCTTGAAACCAAGTGGTTGCCGAGAAAATTTAGATATAGCCCATCAATGCCAGTAGTACACCTATGTGCAGTCAGTCTAACAGCAATGCCTGCAAGCGCCCGCGACACGAACTTCGTATATCGCGGTGTAAAGGTACCTTAACCTTGCAATTTCTCACAAACTATACCTTGTTCGGAAGCTTGTGATGAGGCCAACAAGCTGGCAAAAGGACAGGTCTTGAAACCCAGTGGTTGCGGAGAAAATTTAAGATATAGCGCATCAATGCCAGTAGTACCCTATGTGCAGTCAGTCTAACAGCAATGCCTGCAAGCGCCCGCGACACGAACTTCGTATATCGCGGTCTAAAGGTACCTTAACCAGAGAAGTTCTGCACAAACTATACCTTGTTCGGAAGCTTGTGATAGGCCAACAAGCTGGCAAAAGGACAGGTCTTGAAACCCAGTGGTTGCGGAGAAAATTTAAGATATAGCGCATCAATGCCAGTAGTACCCATATGTGCAGTCAGTCTAACAGCAATGCCTGCAAGCGCCCGCGACACGAACTTCGTATATCGCGGTCTAAAGGTACCTTAACCTGGGAAGTTCTGCACAAACTATACCTTGTTCGGAACTTGTGATGAGCCAACAAGCTGGCAAAAGGACAGGTCTTGAAACCCAGTGGTGGCGGAGAAAATTTAAGATATAGCGCATCAATGCCAGTAGTACCCCTATGTGCAGTCAGTCAACCAGCAATGCCTGCAAGCGCCCGCACACGAACTTCGTATATCGCGGTCTAAAGGTACCTTAACCTGGGAGTTCTGCACAAACTATACCTTGTTCGGAAGCTTATGATGAGGCCAACAAGCTGGCAAATGGACAGGTCTTGAAACCAAGTGTTTGGGAGAAAATTTAAGATATAGCGCATCAATGCCAGTAGTACCCCTATGTGCAGTCAGTCTAACAGCAATGCCTGCAAGCGCCCGCGACACGAACTTCGTATATCGCGGTCTAAAGGTACATTAACCTGGGAAGTTCTGCACAAACTATACCTTGTTCGGAAGCTTGTGATGAGGCCAACAAGCTGGCAAAAGGACAGGTCTTGAAACTCAGTGGTTACGGTGAAAATTTAAGATATAGCGCATCAATGCCAGTAGTACCCCTATGTGCAGTCAGTCTAACAGCAATGCCTGCAAGCGCCCGCGACACGAACTTCGTATATCGCGGTCTAAGGTACCTTAACCTGGGAAGTTCTGCACAAACTATACCTTGTTCGGAAGCTTGTGATGAGGCAAACAAGCTGGCAAAAGGACAGGTCTTGAAACCCAGTGGTTGCGGAGAAAATTTAAGATATAGCGCATCAATGCCAGTAGTACCCCTATGTGCAGTCAGTCTAACAGCAATGCCTGCAAGCGCCCGCGACACGAACTTCGTATATCGCGGTCTAAAGGTACCTTAACCTGGGAAGTTCTGCACAAACTATACCTTGTTCGGAAGCTTGTGATGAGGCCAAGCTGGCAAAAGGACAGGTCTTGAAACCCAGTGGTTGCGGTGAAAATTTAAGATATAGCGCATCAATGCCAGTAGTACCCCTATGTGCAGTCAGTCTAACAGCAATGCCTGCAAGCGCCCGCGACACGAACTTCGTATATCGCGGTCTAAAGGTACCTTAACCTGGAAGTTCTGCACAAACTATACCTTGTTCGGAAGCTTGTGATGAGGCCAACAAGCTGGCAAAAGGACATGTCTTGAAACCCAGTGGTTGCGGTGAAAATTAAGATATAGCGCATCAATGCCAGTAGTACCCATATGTGCAGTCAGTCTAACAGCAATGCCTGCAAGCGCCCGCGACACGAACTTCGTATATCGCGGTCTAAAGGTACCTTAACCTGGGAAGTTCTGCACAAACTATACCTTGTTCGGAAGCTTGTGATGAGGCCAACAAGCTGGCAAAAGGACAGTTCTTGAAACCAAGTGGTTGCGGAGAAAATATAATTTAGCGCATCAATGCCAGTAGTACCCATATGTGCAGTCAGTCTAACAGCAATGCCTGCAAGCGCCCGCGACACGAACTTCGTATATCGCGGTCTAAAGGTACCTTAACCTGCGAAGTTCTGCACAAACTATACCTTGTTCGGAAGCTTATGATGAGGCCAACAAGCTGGCAAATGGACAGGTCTTGAAACCAAGTGGTTGAGGAGAAAATTTAAGATATAGCGCATCAATGCCAGTAGTACCCCCATGTGCAGTCAGTCTAACAGCAATGCCTGCAAGCGCCCGCGACACGAACTTCGTATATCGCGGTCTAAAGGTACCTTAACCTGGGAAGTTCTGCACAAACTATACCTTGTTCGGAAGCTTGTGATAAGGCCAACAAGCTGGCGAAAGGACACGTCTTGAAACCAAGTGGTTGTGGAGACAATTTAAGATATAGCGCATCAATGCCAGTAGTACCCCTATGTGCAGTCAGTCTAACAGCAATGCCTGCAAGCGCCCGCGACACGAACTTCGTATATCGCGGTCTAAAGGTACCTTAACCTGGGAAGTTCTGCACAAACTATACCTTGTTCGGAAGCTTGTGATAAGGCCAACAAGCTGGCAAAAGGACAGGTCTTGAAACCCAGTGGTTGCGGAGAAAATTTAAGATATAGCGCATCAATGCCAGTAGTACCCCTATGTGCAGTCAGTCTAACAGCAATGCCTGCAAGCGCCCGCGACACGAACTTCGTATATCGCGGTCTAAAGGTACCTTAACCTGGGAAGTTCTGCACAAACTATACCTTGTTCGGAAGCTTGTGATGAAGGCCAACAAGCTGGCAAAAAGCACAGGTCTTGAAACCCAGTGGTTGCGGAGAAAATTTAAGATATAGCGCATCAATGCCAGTAGTACCCTATGTGCAGTCAGTCTAACAGCAATGCCTGCAAGCGCCCGCGACACGAACTTCGTATATCGCGGTCTAAAGGTACCTTAACCTGGGAAGTTCTGCACAAACTATACCTTGTTCGGAAGCTTGTGATGAGGCCAACAAGCTGGCAAAAGGACAGGTCTTGAAACCAAGTGGTTGAGGAGAAAATTCAAGATATAGCGCATCAATGCCAGTAGTACCCCTATGTGCAGTCAGTCTAACAGCAATGCCTGCAAGCGCCCGCGACACGAACTTCGTATATCGCGGTCTAAAGGTACCTTAACCTGGGAAGTTCTGCACAAACTATACCTTGTTCGGAAGCTTATGATAAGGCCAACAAGCTGGCAAAAGACAGGTCTTGAAACCAAGTGGTTGAGGAGAAATTCAAGATATAGCGCATCAATGCCAGTAGTACCCCTATGTGCAGTCAGTCTAACAGCAATGCCTGCAAGCGCCCGCGACACGAACTTCGTATATCGCGGTCTAAAGGTACCTTAACCTGGGAAGTTCTGCACAAACTATACCTTGTTCGGAAGCTTGTGATAAGGCCAACAAGCTGGCGAAGGACACCCTTGAAACCAAGTGGTTGCGGAGACAATACAAGATATAGCGCATCAATGCCAGTAGTACCCCTATGTGCAGTCAGTCTAACGGCAATGCCTGCAAGCGCCCGCGACACGAGCTTCGTTGTCGCGGTCTAAAGGTACCTTAACCTGGGAAGTTCTGCACAAACTATACCTTGTTCGGAAGCTTATGATAAGGCCACCACGCTAGCGAAAGGACACGTCTTGAAAGAAAGTGGTTGCGGAGACATTTCAAGATATAGCGCATCAATGCCAGTAGTACCCATATGTGCAGTCAGTCTAACAGCAATGCCTGCACTCGCCAGCGACACGAACTTCGTATATCGCGGTCTAAAGGTACCTTAACCTGGGAAGTTCTGCACAAACTATACCTTGTTCGGAAGCTTGTGATAAGGCCAACAGGCTGGCAAAAGGACAGGTCTTGAAACCAAGTGGTTGCCGAGAAAATTTAAGATATAGCCCCTCAATGCCAGTAGTACACATATGTGCAGTCAGTCTAACAGCAATGCCTGCAAGCGCCCGCGACACGAACTTCGTATATTGCGGTGTAAAGGTACCTTAACCTTGCAATTTCATCACAAACTATACCTTGTTCAGAAGCTTGTGATGAGGCCAACAAGCTGGCAAAAGGACAGGTCTTGAATCCCAGTGGTGGCGGAGAAAATTTAGGATATAGCCCATCAATGACAGTAGTACCCCTATGTGCAGTTAGTCTAACAGCAATGCCTGCAAGCGCCCGCGACACGAACTTCGTATATCGCCGTCTAAAGGTACCTCAACCAGAGAAGTTCTGCACAAACTATACCTTGTTCGGAAGCTTGTGATCAGGCCAACAAGCTGGCAAAAGGACAGGTCTTGAAACCCAGTGGTTGCGGAGAAAATTTAAGATATAGCGCATCAATGCCAGTAGTAACCATATGTGCAGTCAGTCTAACAGCAATGCCTGCAAGCGCCAGCGACAGGAACTTCGTATATCGCGGTCTAAAGGTACCTTAACCTGGGAAGTTCTGCACAAACTATACCTTGTTCAGAAGCTTGTGATGAGGCCAACAAGCTGGCAAAAGGACACGTCTTGAAACCCAGTGGTGGCGGAGAAAATTTAAGATGTAGCGCATCATTGCCAGTAGTACCCCTATGTGCAGTCAGTCAACCAGCAATGCCTGCTAGCGCCCGCAATACGAACTTCGTATATCGCGGTCTTAAGGTACCTTAACCTGGGAAGTTCTGCACAAACTATACCTTGTTCGGAAGCTTATGATGAGGCCAACAAGCTGGCAAATGGACAGGTCTTGAAACCAAGTGTTTGAGGAGAAAATTTAAGATATAGCGCATCAATGCCAGTAGTACCCCTATATGCAGTCAGTCCAACAGCAATGCCTGCAAGCGCCCGCGACACGAACTTCGTATATCGCGGTCTAAAGGTGCCTTAACCTGGGAAGTTCTGCACAAACTATACCTTGTTCGGAAGCTTGTGATAAGGCCACCACGCTAGCGAAAGGACACGTCTTGAAACAATGTGGTTGCGGAGACAATTCAAGATATAGCGCATCAATGCCAGTAGTACACCTATGTGCAGTCAGTCTAACAGCAATGCCTGCAAGCGCCCGCGACACGAACTTCGTGTATCGCGGTCTAAAGGTACCTTAACCTGGGAAGTTCTGCACAAACTATACCTTGTTCGGAAGCTTGTGATGAGGCAAACAAGCTGGCAAAGGACAGGTCTTGAAACCCAGTGGTTGCGGTGAAAATATCAGATATAGCGCATCAATGCCAGTAGTACCCCTATGTGCAGTCAGTCTAACAGCAATGACTGCAAGCGCCCGCGACACGAACTTCGTATATCGCGCCTAAAGGTACCTTAACCTTGGAAGTTCCGCACAAACTATACCTTGTTCGGAAGCTTATGATGAGGCAAACAAGCTGGCAAAGGACATGTCTTTAAACCTAGAGGTTGCGGTGAAAATTTAAGATATAGCGCATGAATGCCAGTAGTACCCCTATGTGCAGTCAGTCTAACAGCAATGCCTGCAAGCGCCCGCGACACGAACTTCGTGTATCGCGGTCTAAAGGTACCTTAACCTGGGAAGTTCTGCACAAACTATACCTTGTTCGGAAGCTTGTGATGAGGCAAACAAGCTGGCAAAAGGACATGTCTTGAAACCCAGTGGTTGCGGTGAAAATATAAGATATAGCGCATCAATGCCAGTAGTACCCCTATGTGCAGTCAGTCTAACAGCAATGCCTGCAAGCTCCCGCGACACGAACTTCGTATATCGCGGCCTAAAGGTACCTTAACCTTGGAAGTTCCGCACAAACTATACCTCGTTCGGAAGCTTGTGATAAGGCCAACAAGCTGGCGAAAGGACACGTCTTGAAACAAAGTGGTTGCGGAGACAATTTAAGATATAGCGCATCAATGCCAGTAGTACCCATATGTGCAGTCAGTCTAACAGCAATGCCTGCAAGCGCCCGCACACGAATTTCGTATATCGCTGTCTAAAGGTACCTTAACCTGGGAAGTTCCGCACAAACTATACCTTGTTTGGAAGCTTGTGATGAGGCAAACAAGGTTGCAAAAGGACAGTTCTTGAAACCAAGTGGTTGCGGTGAAAATATAAGATTTAGCGCATCAATGCCAGTAGTACCCATATGTGCAGTCAGTCTAACAGCAATGCCTGCAAGCGCCCGCGACACGAACTTCGTATATGGCGGTCTAAACGTACCTTAACCTGCGAAGTTCTGCACAAACTATACCTTGTTCGGAATCTTATGATGAGGCCAACAAGCTGGCAAATGGACAGGTCTTGAAACCAAGTGGTTGAGGAGAAAGTTTAAGATATAGCGCATCAATGCCAGTAGTACCCCCATGTGCAGTCAGTCTAACAGCAATGCCTGCAAGCGCCCGCGACACGAACTTCGTATATCGCGGTCTAAAGGTACCTTAACCTGGGAAGTTCTGCACAAACTATACCTTGTTCGGAAGCTTGTGATAAGGCCAACAAGCTGGCGAAAGGACAGGTCTTGAAACTAAGTGGTTGTGGAGACAATTCAAGATATAGCGCATCAATGCCAGTAGTACCCCTATGTGCAGTCAGTCTAACTGCAAAGCCTGCAAGCGCCCGCGACACGAACTTCGTATATCGCGGTTTAAAGGTACCTTAACCTGGGAAGTTCTGCACAAACTATACATTGTTCGGAAGCTTGTGATAAGGCCAACAAGCTGGCAAAAGGACAGGTCTTGAAACCCAGTGGTTGCGGAGAAAATTTAAGATATAGCCCATCAATGCCAGTAGTACACATATGTGCAGTCAGTCTAACAGCAATGCCTGCAAGCGCCCGCGATACGAACTTCGTATATTGCGGTGTAAAGGTACCTTAACCTTGCAATTTCATCACAAACTATACCTTGTTCAGAAGCTTGTGATAAGGCCAACAAGCTGGCAAAAGGACACGTCTTGAAACCCAGTGGTGGCGGAGAAAATTTAAGATATAGCGCATGAATGCCAGTAGTCCCCCTATATGCAGTCAGTCTAACAGCAATTCCTGCAAGCGCCCGCGACACGAACTTCGTATATCGCCGTCTAAAGGTACCTTAACCTGGGCAGTTCTGCACAAACTATACCTTGTTCGGAAGCTTATGATGAGGCCAACAAGCTGGCAAATAGGCAGGTCTTGAAATTAAGTGGTTGAGGAGAAAATTCAAGATATAGCGCATCAATGCCAGTAATACCCCTATGTGCAGTCAGTCTAACAGCAATGCATGCAAGCGCCCGCGACACGAACTTCGTTTATCGCGGTGTAAAGGTACCTTAACCTGGGAAGTTCTGCACAAACTATACCTTGTTCGGAAGCTTGTGTTCAGGCCAACAAGCTGGCGAAAGGACAAGTCTTGAAACCAAGTGGTGGCGGAGAAAATTTAAGATAGAGCGCATCAATGCCAGTAGTACCCCTATATGCAGTCAGTCTAACAGCAATGCCTGCAAGCGCCCGCGACACGAACTTCGTATATGGCGGTCTAAACGTACCTTAACCTGGGAAGTTCTGCACAAACTATACCTTGTTCGGAATCTTATGATGCGGCCAACAAGCTGGCAAATGGACAGGTCTTGAAACCAAGTGGTTGAGGAGAAAGTTTAAGATATAGCGCATCAATGCCAGTAGTACCCCTATGTGCAATCAGTCTAACAGCAATGCCTGCAAGCGCCCGCGACACGAACTTCCTATATCGCGGTCTAAAAGTACCTTAACCTGGGAAGTTCTGCACAAACTATACCTTGTTCGGAAGCTTGTGATAAGGCCAACAAGCTGGCGAAAGGACACGTCTTGAAACCAAGTGGTTGAGGATAAAATTCAAGATATAGCGCATGAATGCCAGTAGTACCCCTATGTGCAGTCAGTCTAACAGCAATGCCTGCAAGCGCCCGCGACACGAACTTCGTTTATCGCGGTCTAAAGGTACCTTAACCTGGGAAGTTCTCCACAAACTATACCTTGTTCGGAAGCTTGTGTTGAGGCCAACAAGCTGGCGAAAGGACACGTCCTGAAACCAAGTGGTGGCGGAGAAAATTTAAGATAGAGCGCATCAATGCCAGTAGTACCCCTATATGCAGTCAGTCCAACAGCAATGCCTGCAAGCGCCCGCGACACGAACTTCGTATATCGCGGTCTAAAGGTACCTTAACCTGCGAAGTTCTGCACAAACTATACCTTGTTCGGAAGCTTGTGATAAGGCCAACAAGCTGGCGAAAGGACACGTCTTGAAACCAAGTGGTTGCGGAGACAATTCAAGATATAGCGCATCAATGCCAGTAGTACCCCTATGTGCAGTCAGTCTAACTGCAATGCCTGCAAGCGCCCGCGACACGAGCTTCGTGTGTCGCGGTCTAAAGGTACCTTAACCTGGGAAGTTCAGCACAAACTATACCTTGTTCAGAAGCTTGTGATGAGGCCAACAAGCTGGCAAAAGGACAGGTCTTGAAACCCAGTGGTGGCGGAGAAAATTTAAGATATAGCCCATCATTGCCAGTAGTACCCCTATGTGCAGTCAGTCTACCAGCAATGCCTGCAAGCGCCCGCAACACGAACTTCGTATATCGCGGTCTAAAGGTACCTTAACCTGGGAAGTTCTGCACAAACTATACCTTGTTCGGAAGCTGATGATAAGGCCAACAAGCTGGCAAATGGACAGGTCTTGGAACCAAGTGGTTGAGGAGAAAATTCAAGATATAGCCCATCAATGCCAGTAGTACCCCTATGTGCAGTCAGTCTAACAGCAATGCCTGCAAGCGCCCGCGATACGAACTTCTTATATCGACGTCTAAAGGTACCTCAACCAGAGAAATTCTGCACAAACTATACCTTGTTCGGAAGCTTGTGATGAGGCCAACAAGCTGGCAAAAGAAAAGGTCTTGAAACCCAGTGGTGGCGAAGAAAATTTAAGATATAGCGCATCAATGCCAGTAGTACCCCTATGTGCAGTCAGTCTAACAGCAATGCCTGCAAGCGCCCGCGACACGAACTTCGTATATCGCGGTCTAAAGGTAACTTAACCTGGGAAGTTCTGCACAAACTATACCTTGTTCGGAAGCTTGTGATAAGGCCAACAAGCTGGCGAAAGGACACGTCTTGAAACCAAGTGGTTGCGGAGACAATTCAAGATATAGTGCATGAATGCCAGTAGTACCCCTATGTGCAGTCAGTCTAACTGCAATGCCTGCAAGCGCCCGCGACACGAGCTTCGTATATCGCCGTCTAAAGGTACCTTAACCTGGGCAGTTCTGCACAAACTACACCTTGTTCGGAAGCTTATGATGAGGCCAACAAGCTGGCAAAAGGACAGGTCTTGAAACCCAGTGGTTGTGGTGAAAATTTAAGATATAGCGCATGAATGCCAGTAGTACCCCTATGTGCAGTCAGTCTAACAGCAATGCCTTCAAGCGCCCGCGACACGAACTTCGTATATGGCGGTCTAAAGGTACCTTAACCTGGGAAGTTCTGCACAAACTATACCTTGTTCGGAAGCTTATGACGAGGCCAACAAGTTGGCGAATGGAAAGGTCTTGAAACAAAGTGGTTGAGGAGATTCAAGATATAGCGCATCAATTCCAGTAGTACTCCTATGTGCAGTCAGTCTAACAGCAATGCCTGCAAGCGCCCGCGACACGAACTTCGTATATCGCGGTCTAAAGGTAACTTAACCTGGGAAGTTCTGCACAAACTATATCTTGTTCGGAAGCTTGTGATAAGGCCAACAAGCTGGCGAAAGGACACGTCTTGAAACCAAGTGGTTGCGGAGACAATTCAAGATATAGTGCATGAATGCCAGTAGTACCCCTATGTGCAGTCAGTCTAACTGCAATGCCTGCAAGCGCCCGCGACACGAGCTTCGTATATCGCCGTCTAAAGGTACCTTAACCTGGGCAGTTCTGCACAAACTATACCTTGTTCGGAAGCTTATGATGAGGCCAACAAGCTGGCAAATGGACAGGTCTTGAAATTAAGTGGTTGAGGAGAAAATTCAAGATATAGCGCATCAATGCCAGTAGTACCCCTATGTGCAGTCAGTCTAACAGCAATGCCTGCAAGCGCCCGCGACACGAACTTCGTTTATCGCGGTCTAAAGGTACCTTAACCTCGGAAGTTCTCCACAAACTATACCTTGTTCGGAAGCTTGTGTTAAGGCCAACAAGCTGGCGAAAGGACACGTCTTGAAACCAAGTGGTGGCGTAGAAAATTTAAGATAGAGCGCATCAATGCCAGTAGTACCCCTATATTCAGTCAGTCCAACAGCAATGCCTGCAAGCGCCCGCGACACGAGCTTCGTATATCGCCGTCTAAAGGTACCTTAACCTGGGCAGTTCTGCACAAACTACACCTTGTTCGGAAGCTTATGATGAGGCCAACAAGCTGGCAAAAGGACAGGTCTTGAAACCAAGTGGTTGTGGTGAAAATTTAAGATATAGCGCATGAATGCCAGTAGTACCCCTATGTGCAGTCAGTCTAACAGCAATGCCTTCAAGCGCCCGCGACACGAACTTCGTATATGGCGGTCTAAAGGTACCTTAACCTGGGAAGTTCTGCACAAACTATACCTTGTTCGGAATCTTATGACGAGGCCAACAAGTTGGCGAATGGAAAGGTCTTGAAACAAAGTGGTTGAGGAGATTCAAGATATAGCGCATCAATTCCAGTAGTACTCCTATGTGCAGTCAGTCTAACAGCAATGCCTGCAAGCGCCCGCGACACGAACTTCGTATATCGCGGTCTAAAGGTAACTTAACCTGGGAAGTTCTGCACAAACTATATCTTGTTCGGAAGCTTGTGATAAGGCCAACAAGCTGGCGAAAGGACACGTCTTGAAACCAAGTGGTTGCGGAGACAATTTAAGATATAGTGCATGAATGCCAGTAGTACCCCTATGTGCAGTCAGTCTAACTGCAATGCCTGCAAGCGCCCGCGACACGAGCTTCGTATATCGCCGTCTAAAGGTACCTTAACCTGGGCAGTTCTGCACAAACTATACCTTGTTCGGAAGCTTATGATGAGGCCAACAAGCTGGCAAATGGACAGGTCTTGAAATTAAGTGGTTGAGGAGAAAATTCAAGATATAGCGCATCAATGCCAGTAGTACCCCTATGTGCAGTCAGTCTAACAGCAATGCCTGCAAGCGCCCGCGACACGAACTTCGTTTATCGCGGTCTAAAGGTACCTTAACCTGGGAAGTTCTCCACAAACTATACCTTGTTCGGAAGCTTGTGTTGAGGCCAACAAGCTGACGAAAGGACACGTTTTGAAACCAAGTGGTGGCGGAGAAAATTTAAGATAGAGCGCATCAATGCCAGTAGTACCCCTATATGCAGTCAGTCCAACAGCAATGCCTGCAAGCGCCCGCGACACGAACTTCGTATATCGCGGTCTAAAGGTAACTTAACCTGGGAAGTTCTGCACAAACTATATCTTGTTCGGAAGCTTGTGATAAGGCCAACAAGCTGGCGAAAGGACACGTCTTGAAACCAAGTGGTTGCGGAGACAATTTAAGATATAGTGCATGAATGCCAGTAGTACCCCTATGTGCAGTCAGTCTAACTGCAATGCCTGCAAGCGCCCGCGACACGAGCTTCGTATATCGCCGTCTAAAGGTACCTTAACCTGGGCAGTTCTGCACAAACTATACCTTGTTCGGAAGCTTATGATGAGGCCAACAAGCTGGCAAATGGACAGGTCTTGAAATTAAGTGGTTGAGGAGAAAATTCAAGATATAGCGCATCAATGCCAGTAGTACCCCTATGTGCAGTCAGTCTAACAGCAATGCCTGCAAGCGCCCGCGACACGAACTTCGTTTATCGCGGTCTAAAGGTACCTTAACCTGGGAAGTTCTCCACAAACTATACCTTGTTCGGAAGCTTGTGTTGAGGCCAACAAGCTGACGAAAGGACACGTCTTGAAACCAAGTGGTGGCGGAGAAAATTTAAGATAGAGCGCATCAATGCCAGTAGTACCCCTATATGCAGTCAGTCCAACAGCAATGCCTGCAAGCGCCCGCGACACGAACTTCGTATATCGCGGTCTAAAGGTACCTTAACCTGGGAAGTTCTGCACAAACTATACCTTGTTCGGAAGCTTGTGATAAGGCCAACAAGCTGGCGAAAGGACACGTCTTGAAACCAAGTGGTTGCGGAGACAATTCAAGATATAGCGCATCAATGCCAGTAGTACCCCTATGTGCAGTCAGTCTAACTGCAATGCCTGCAAGCGCCCGCGACACGAGCTTCGTGTGTCGCGGTCTAAAGGTACCTTAACCTGGGAAGTTCTGCACAAACTATACCTTGTTCAGAAGCTTGTGATGAGGCCAACAAGCTGGCAAAAGGACAAGTCCTAAAACCCAGTGGTGGCGGAGAAAATTTAAGATATAGCGCATCATTGCCAGTAGTACCCCTATGTGCAGTCGGTCTACCAGCAATGCCTGCAAGCGCCCGCAACACGAACTTCGTATATCGCGGTCTAAAGGTAACTTAACCTGGGAAGTTCTGCACAAACTATATCTTGTTCGGAAGCTTGTGATAAGGCCAACAAGCTGGCGAAAGGACACGTCTTGAAACCAAGTGGTTGCGGAGACAATTCAAGATATAGTGCATGAATGCCAGTAGTACCCCTATGTGCAGTCAGTCTAACTGCAATGCCTGCAAGCGCCCGCGACACGAGCTTCGTATATCGCCGTCTAAAGGTACCTTAACCTGGGCAGTTCTGCACAAACTATACCTTGTTCGGAAGCTTGTGATGAGGCCAACAAGCTGGCAAAAGGACAGGTCTTGAAACCCAGTGGTTGCGGTGAAAATTTAAGATATAGCGCATGAATGCCAGTAGTACCCCTATGTGCAGTCAGTCTAACAGCAATGCCTGCAAGCTCCCGCGACACGAACTTCGTATATCGCGGTCTAAAGGTACCTTAACCTGGGAAGATCTGCACAAACTATACCTTGTTCGGAAGCTTATGACAAGGCCAACAAGCTGGCAAATGGAAAGGTCTTGAAACCAAGTGGTTGAGGAGAAAATTCAAGATATAGCGCATCAATTCCAGTAGTACCCCTATGTGCAGTCAGTCTAACAGCAATGCCTGCAAGCGCCCGCGACACGAACTTCGTTTATCGCGGTCTAAAGGTACCTTAACCTGGGAAGTTCTCCACAAACTATACCTTGTTCGGAAGCTTGTGTTAAGGCCAACAAGCTGGCGAAAGGACACGTCTTGAAACCAAGTGGTGGCGGAGAAAATTTAAGATAGAGCGCATCAATGCCAGTAGTACCCCTATATGCAGTCAGTCCAACAGCAATGCCTGCAAGCGCCCGCGACACGAACTTCGTATATCGCGGTCTAAAGGTACCTTAACCTGAGAAGTTCTGCACAAACTATACCTTGTTCGGAAGCTTGTGATAAGGCCAACAATCTGGCGAAAGGACACGTCTTGCAACCAAGTGGTTGCGGAGACAATTCAAGATATAGTGCATGAATGCCAGTAGTACCCCTATGTGCAGTCAGTCTAACAGCAATGCCTGCAAGCGCCCGCGACACGAACTTCGTTTATCGAGGTCTAAAGGTACCTTAACCTGGGAAATTCTCCACAAACTATACCTTGTTCGGAAGCTTGTCTTAAGGCCAACATGCTGGCGAAAGGACACGTCTTGAAACCAAGTGGTGGCGGAGAAAATTTAAGATATAGCGCATCATTGCCAGTAGTACTCCTATATGCAGTCAGTCCAACAGCAATGCCTGCAAGCGCCCGCGACACGAACTTCGTATATCGCGGTCTAAAGGTACCTTAATCTGGGAAGTTCTGCACAAACTATACCTTGTTCGGAAGCTTGTGATAAGGCCAACAAGCTGGCGAAAGGACACGTCTTGAAACCAAGTGGTTCCGGAGACAATTCAAGATATAGCGCATCAATGCCAGTAGTACCCCTATGTGCAGTCAGTCTAACTGCAATGCCTGCAAGCGCCCGCGACACGAGCTTCGTGTATCGCGGTCTAAAGGTACCTTAAACCTGGGAAGTTCTGCACAAACTATACCTAGTTCAGAAGCTTGTGATGAGGCCAACAAGCTGGCAAAAGGACAGGTCTTGAAACTCAGTGGTGGCCTAGAAAATTTAAGATATAGCGCATCATTGCCAGTAGTACCCCTATGTGCAGTCAGTCTACCAACAATGCCTGCAAGCGCCCGCAACACGAACTTCGTATATCGCGGTCTAAAGGTACCTTAACCTGGAAAGTTCTCCACAAACTATACCTTGTTCGGAAGCTTATGATATGGCCAACAAGCTGGCGAAAGGACACGTCTTGAAACCCAGTGGTTGCGGAGAAAATTTAAGATATAGCCTATCAATGCCAGTAGTACACATATGTGCAGTCAGTCTAACAGCAATGCCTGCAAGCGCCCGCGACACGAGCTTCGTATATCGCCGTCTAAAGGTACCTTAACCTGGGCAGTTCTGCACAAACTATACCTTGTTCGGAAGCTTATGATAAGGCCTACAAGCTGGCAAAAGGACACGTCTTGAAACCAAGTGGTTGCGGAGACAATTAAAGATATAGCGCATCAATGCCAGTGGTACCCCTTTATGCAGTCAGTCCAACAGCAATGCCTGCAAGCGCCCGCGACACGAACTTCGTATATTGCGGTCTAAAGGTACCTTAACCTGGGAAGTTCTGCACCAACTATACCTTGTTCGGAAGCTTGTGATAAGGCCAACAAGCTGGGCGAAAGGACACGTCTTGAAACCAAGTGGTTGCGGAGACAATTCAAGATATAGCTCATCAATGCCAGTAGTACCCCTATGTGCAGTCAGTCTAACTGCAATGCCTGCAAGCGCCCGCGACACGAGCTTCGTATATTGCGGTCTAAAGGTACCTTAACCTGGGAAGTTCTGCACAAACTATACCTTGTTCGGAAGCTTGTGATAAGGCCACCACGCTGGCAAAAGGACACGTCTTGAAACAAAGTGTTTGCGGAGACAATTCAAGATATAGCGCATCAATGCCAGTAGTACACATATGTGCAGTCAGTCTAACAGCAATGCCTGCAAGGGCCCGCGACACGAACTTCGTATATCGCGGTCTAAAGGTACCTTAACCTGGGAAGTTCTGCACAAACTATACATTGTTCGGAAGCTTGTGATAAGGCCAACAAGCTGGCAAAAGGACAGGTCTTGAAACCCAGTGGTGGCGGTGAAAATGTAAGATATAGCGCGTCATTGCCAGTAGTACCCCTATGTGCAGTCAGTCTACCAGCAATGCCTGCAAGCGCCCGCAACACGAACTTCGTATATCGCGGTCTAAAGGTACCTTAACCTGGGCAGTTCTGCACAAACTATACCTTGTTCGGAAGCTGATGATAAGGCCAACAAGCTGGCAAATGGACAGGTCTTGAAACTAAGTGGTTGAGGAGAAAATTCAAGATATAGCCCATCAATGCCAGTAGTACCCCTATGTGCAGTCAGTCTAACAGCAATGCCTGCAAGCGCCCGCGACACGAACTTCTTATATCGACGTCTAAAGGTACCTCAACCAGAGAAGTTCTGCACAAACTATACCTTGTTCGGAAGCTTGTGATGAGGCCAACAAGCTGGCAAAAAAAACAGGTCTTCAAACCCAGTGGTGGCGAAGAAAATTTAAGATATAGCGCATCAATGCCAGTAGTACCCCTATGTGCAGTCAGTCTAACAGCAATGCCTGCAAGCGCCCGCGACACGAACTTCGTATATCGCGGTCTAAAGGTACCTTAACCTGGGAAGTTCTGCACAAACTATACCTTGTTCGGAAGCTTGTGATGAGGCCAACAAGCTGGCAAAAGGACAGGTCTTGAAACCCAGTGGTTGCGCTGAAAATTTAAGATATAGCGCATGAATGCCAGTAGTACCCCTATGTGCAGTCAGTCTAACAGCAATGCCTGCAAGCGCCCGCGACACGAACTTCGTATATCGCGGTCTAAAGGTACCTTAACCTGGGAAGTTCTGCACAAACTATACCTTGTTCGGAAGCTTATGACGAGGCCAACAAGCTGGCAAATGGAAAGGTCTTGAAACCAAGTGGTTGAGGAGAAAATTCAAGATATAGCGCATCAATTCCAGTAGTACTCCTATGTGCAGTCAGTCTAACAGCAATGCCTGCAAGCGCCCGCGACACGAACTTCGTATATCGCGGTCTAAAGGTACCTTAACCTGGGAAGTTCTGCACAAACTATACCTTGTTCGGAAGCTTGTGATAAGGCCAACAAGCTGGCGAAAGGACACGTCTTGAAACCAAGTGGTTGCGGATACAATTCAAGATATAGTGCATCAATGCCAGTAGTACCCCTATGTGCAGTCAGTCTAACTGCAATGCCTGCAAGCGCCCGCGACACGAGCTTCGTATATCGCCGTCTAAAGGTACCTTAACCTGGGCAGTTCTGCACAAACTATACCTTGTTCGGAAGCTTATGATGAGGCCAACAAGCTGGCAAATGGACAGGTCTTGAAATTAAGTGGTTAAGGAGAAAATTCAAAATATAGCGCATCAATGCCAGTAGTACCCCTATGTGCAGTCAGTCTAACAGCAATGCCTGCAAGCGCCCGCGACACGAACTTCGTTTATCGCGGTCTAAAGGTACCTTAACCTGGGAAGTTCTCCACAAACTATACCTTGTTCGGAAGCTTGTGTTAAGGCCAACAAGCTGGCGAAAGGACACGTCTTGAAACCAAGTGGTGGCGTAGAAAATTTAAGATAGAGCGCATCAATTCCAGTAGTACCCCTATGTGCAGTCAGTCTAACAGCAATGCCTGCAAGCGCCCGCGACACGAACTTCGTTTATCGCGGTCTAAAGGTACCTTAACCTGGGAAGTTCTCCACAAACTATACCTTGTTCGGAAGCTTGTGTTAAGGCCAACAAGCTGGCGAAAGGACACGTCTTGAAACCAAGTGGTGGCGGAGAAAATTTAAGATAGAGCGCATCAATGCCAGTAGTACCCCTATATGCAGTCAGTCCAACAGCAATGCCTGCAAGCGCCCGCGACACGAACTTCGTATATCGCGGTCTAAAGGTACCTTAACCTGAGAAGTTCTGCACAAACTATACCTTGTTCGGAAGCTTGTGATAAGGCCAACAATCTGGCGAATGGACACGTCTTGAAACCCAAGTGGTTGCGGAGACAATTCAAGATATAGCGCATCAATGCTAGTAGTACCCCTATGTGCAGTCAGTCTAACTGCAATGCCTGCAAGCGCCCGCGACACGAGCTTCGTGTGTCGCGGTCTAAAGGTACCTTAACCTGGGAAGTTCTGCACAAACTCTACCTTGTTCAGAAGCTTGTGATGAGGCCAACAAGCTGGCAAAAGGACAGGTCTTGAAACTCAGTGGTGGCGGAGAAAATTTAAGATATAGCGCATCATTGCCAGTAGTACCCCTATGTGCAGTCAGTCTACCAGCAATGCCTGCAAGCGCCCGCAACACGAACTTCGTATATTGCGGTCTAAAGGTACCTTAACCTGGGAAGTTCTCCACAAACTATACCTTGTTCGGAAGCTTATGATAAGGCCAACAAGCTGGCAAAAGGACACGTCTTGAAACCAAGTGGTTGCGGAGACAATTTAAGATATAGCGCATCAATGCCAGTGGTACCCCTTTATGCAGTCAGTCCAACAGCAATGCCTGCAAGCGCCCGCGACACGAACTTCGTATATTGCGGTCTAAAGGTACCTTAACCTTGGCAGTTCTGCACTATACCTTGTTCGAAAGCTTGTGATGAATCCCTCAACCTGGTGAAAGGACAGGTCCTGAAACTCAGCAGTTGCGGAGAAAATTCAAGATTTAGCGCATCAATGCCAGTAGTACCCCTATGTGCAGCCAGTCTATACAGCAATGCCTGCAAGCGCCCGCGACACGAACTTCGTAAATCGCGGTCTAAAGGTACCTTAACCTGGGAACTTCTGCACAAACTGTACCTTGTTCGGAAGCTTGTGATGAGGCCCACAAGCTGGCAAAAGGACAGGTCCTGAAACCCAGCAGTTGCGGAGAAAATTTAAGATTTAGCGCATCAATGCCAGTAGTACCCCTATGTGGAGTCAGTCTATACAGCAATGCCTGCAAGCGCCCGCGATACGAACTTCGTAATTATACCTTGTTCGGAAGCTTTTGATGAGGCCCACTTGCTGGCCAAAGGACAGGTCCTGATACCGAGCAGTTGCAGAGAGAATTCAAGATTTAGCGCATCACTGCCAGTAGTACCCCTATGTGTAGTCAGTCTATATAGCAATGCCTTCAAGCGCCCGCGACACGAACTTCGTATATTGCGGTCTAAAGGTATCTTAACCTGGGCAGTTCTGCACAAACTATACCTTGTTCGGAAGCTTGTAATGAGGCCCTCTAGCTGGCAAAATGACAGGTCCTCAAACCCAGCAGTTGCGGAGACAATTCAAGATTGAACGCATAAATGCCAGTAGTACCCCTATGTGCAGTCAGTCTATACAGCAATGCCTGCAAGCGCCCGCGACACGAACTTCGTATATCGCGGTCTAAAGGTACCTTAACCTGGGAAGTTCTGCACAAACTACACCTTGTTCGGAAGCTTGTGATAAGGGTCACAAGCTGGCAAAAGGACAGATTCTGAAACCCAGCAGTTGCGGAGAAAATTTAAGATTTAGAGCATCAATGCCAGTAGTACCCCAAAGTGCAGTCAGTCTATACAGCAATGCCTGCAAGCGCCCGCGACACGAACTTCGTAAATCGCGGTCTAAGGGCACATTATCCTGGGCAGTTCTGCACAAACTATACCTTGTTCGGAAGCTTGTGATGAGGCCCACAAGCTGGCAAAAGGACAAGTCCTAAAACCCAGCAGTTGCGGAGACAATTCAAGATTTAGCGCATCAATGCCAATAGTACCCCTATGTGCAGTCAGTCTATACAGCAATGCCTGCAAGCGCCCGCGACACGAACTTCGTATATCGCGGTCTAAAGGTACCTTAACCTGGGCAGTTCTGCAAAAAAACTATACCTTGTTCGGAAGCTTGTGATGAGGGTCACAAGCTAGCAAAAGGACAGGTCCTTAAACTCAGCAGTTGCGGAGAAAAATCAAGATTTAGCGCATCAATGCCAGTAATACCGCTATGTGCAGTCAGTCTATACAGCAATGCCTGCAAACGCTCGTGACACGAACTTCGTATATCGCGGTCTAAAGGTAACTTAACCTGGGCAGTTCTGCACAAACTATACCCTGTTCGGAAGCTTGTGATGAGGCCCACAAGCTGGCAAAGAGGACAGGTCCTGAAACCCACCAGTTGCGGAGAAAATTTAAGATTTAGCGCATCAATGCCAGTAGTACCGCTATGTGCAGTCAGTCTATACAGCAATGCCTGCAAGCGCCCGCGACACGAACTTCGTAAATCGCGGTCTAAAGGTACCTTAACCTGGGCAGTTCTGCACAAACTCTACCTGCTTTCATAGTCAGGCTCGTACGCGACCAGACGTGTTCTATTTTGCTCTCCAAAATCTATAAGTAAATTGAGATAAAAGCAAGTTACCGTCGTGAACTTTGCAATACTAAAAGTCATCACAGTAAGTCATTCCGGAATCAGACAAAATTACCGAAAAAACCTGTGTTTCGTTAGAAATAAGACAAAACCCAACAGCAAAATCAACGTACTTCAATGGCGACATACGCTACTGTTACGAGCACGGGGGGTGCCACCCCTAACACCACTCGACCAGTGTTCTTCCAACAGAAATCAGTGATGCAGGCGGAAGGGTCCAGTAGATTAGACACCTACGAAATCTGTATGGCCGCCGAAAAGGTTTCAGGCTACAACACCCTGGAAGGAGCACAGCTCATAAGGGGATTATGGCGCATCTACCCCACCAATAAGGAGGCCAGAATTACCCTACTAGCAACCGGTATCTCCCTTCGACAGCAACACATACGACTCCTAGACAACAACCCCTACCTGTCAGAAGATAATCAGTCTACCAAGGTCATCATATCCGATCTACCCCTATCAGTCTCCAATGAAGACATTGCACCCGAATTGGAACGGAACGGAGCCAAGCTTCTGTGCTCCGTAAAAATGGAATGCGCAAGAGACTTCAACGGAAGACTTACCCGTTTCAAGACCGGTAGGCGTTTTGTGTACATGGCTATCCCTGCCAAACCACTTCCTAACAAACTTAAAATATCTAACTTCCTGGCATCCATATACCATAAGGAGCAAAAGATTCAAGAAAAGAAGGATCGTCTCAAGAATCACACTTGCCTCAACTGTTTCGAACTTGGCCACCATGATGGGATGTGCACGAATCCCCCGAAATGCCTCCATTGCCACCAATCCGGGCATAGACCGGGGGACCCCTGTTGCCCAGCATTCTCAAAAGGATACCCTGTATTCAGACCCTCCATCCTGGAACAAGGTTCAGCACCTGGGACTCCGTCAGCTATTCTGCCGAGTGAATCCCATTCAGAGGAACACTTGTCACAGACAGCTGACGACAATGAAGTCAACATACCAAACATGGTTGACACATCACCGAACACAGCTGATGCAATCCGGGTCATTGAATCGGCGTTTCAAAGTCACATTGAGCGACAACCGCTTACAGCTCATCCAGCCGAGACCGCCAACACTCCCAAACGACCTCGACCAAGCCCCACAACCCCGATCGAGAAAACAGACGACGGAACAAGACAAACGAGACGCAGGAAACGCAGGAAGCGTCACAGCAAGCAGCAAACATCGACACACCAAGACATCCAAAAGAAACAAGCTACAGCAACATATGACACCGACGAAGAGGAGTTCATCAGGTACAAAACGAGCTGAATCCTCTCAACAACCAAAAATATAAAATAAACAAGTAATGAAGTAAATAAATAAACCAATAATGATTAAATCGATGAAATAAAGAAAATCTAATCAAAGCTCCTAATTGTTTGGCACAGCTTCTCTCCACATAATTAGTTTGAATGTTCGAGGTTTGAGGGATAGAGGCAAACGCCTGGCAACATATAAATGGTTCCAGGATCAAAAAGCCGACATCCTATTTACACAAGAAACACACTTCACAGAAGATACAGCAAATACTCATGATATGTATGACTGGCAAAATGGGAAAAGTTATCACTCATATGGCAACTCTTATAGTCGAGGTACCAGTATTTTAATTAGAGATTCAGCTAACATTGAGGTAAAAGATTCACATTGTGATTCGTTTGGAAGAATATGTTTAATTAATGCAATCCATGAAGATAAATGCATCTCATTTATGAATATTTATGCCCCTAACACTTGCAAAGAAAGGGTTCAATTCTTTAAAAAATTGGAGAAGTGGATCTTTAAATACATCCCCAATACCAATGAGTTAATATTAGGAGGTGATTTTAATTGCATACTTAACCACAGATGTGATAAAGAAGGAGGGATTAAACTACGAAAACAGGATACGATTTCACTGATAGATTTGTGTAAAAAAAAACATTTAACAGATATATGGAGAAATCAACATCCAGATACTTACCAGTACACTTTTAGAAAAAAGAATCCCAGTATAAAAACACGGATTGATTACTTTCTTATTTCAACCTCTCTTGTTGATGCAGTTACTTCGAGTGACATAAGACCAAGCATTAAAACCGATCACCAAGCGATTTCAGTTAAATTAGCTAGCAGCAAAGCTCAACGAGGGCCAGGCTATTGGAAATTCAATAGTTCCCTTCTTAACGATAAAATCTTTGTAGATAAAATGAAGTCATATTTGCATGAGTTAACGAATAACTTAGTAACGGAATTTGAAGATCAAAGATTCTGCTGGGAAATATGTAAATTAAAACTTAAAGAGTATGCCATAAATTATTCCAAAAAGAAGAAAAGGGTGGAAAATACAGTAAAAGAATTATTAATAACAAGGCTGAAAAACATGAATGACTGTGAAGAAGAATCAGAAGAGCAAAACAAACTTCAAACAACTTTAGAGATAATGTACGAGAAAGAAATAGCAGGACAAATGGTTCGGTCTCGAGAACAGTGGTACGAAGAGGGTGAACGAAACAGTAAATACTTTTTGGGACTTGAAAAGCGTAACGCATTGAGAAAAACTATTACAGAATTAAAGAATGAAAATAATAAAATAATCAGAGATGAAGTTGGCATACTCAATGAACAAAAAAAATTCTACCAAAGTCTGTACTCTTCAAACAGCGTAGAAATAAATGAAGTAAACCAATACTTAGATGATACTCAGTTTGATTTTGTGTTAAACGAAGAACAGAAAGAGGAATGTGAACGGGTTATTACCGAAGCAGAATATGAGAAAGCACTACAAAGTTTGAAAAAGAACAAAAGTCCTGGAACAGACGGTTTAACAGTTGAATTTTACCTTGCATTCTGGAAGCAACTAAAAAACCTCTTTGTGAATTCAATGAATAGAAGTTACCTAGAAGGGGAACTTTCGATATCCCAACGCCGTGCTATAATATCATTACTGTATAAATAAGGTGAGCGAAACAATTTAAAAAATTGGAGACCAATCAGCCTTCTAAACATTGACTACAAAATAGCTGCTAAAGCATTAGCAAATCGACTGTCAGGCGTAATTGGAGATATCATTCAAGATGACCAGTCAGGCTACATCAAAGGAAGATTTATCGGAAATAGTATTAGGTTAATCGATGATGTTATTCATTTTAGCCAAGAAAGTAATAAAAATACTGCAATTCTTTTTTTAGATTACGAAAAGGCTTTTGACACTGTAGAATGGAGCTTCCTAATAAAAACACTAAAAAAGTTTAATTTTGGAAATAGCTTTATCAGTTGGATAAAAACAATGTATAAAAACATTCAAAGTACAATTATTAATAATAACTATATGTCTGAATTTTTCACATTGAAACGTGGGCTTAGACAAGGTTGCCCTCTCTCAGCCTTATTGTTCCTAATCGTAGCAGAAGTTCTCGCGAACAGAATAAGAACAAACCATGAAATACATGGGGTACAATTACCAAACAAAACAAATCTTCGTATCTCTATGTATGCAGATGATACCACTCTTTTTATGTCAGACTCTAAATCAATCAACAACGCTCTTGACGTTGTTAAAGAATTTGGACGAATAGCAGGTCCAAAGCTGAACCTTCAAAAAACAACAGGACTTGTTATTGGCGATATTAATCTGGACCAGAATCTCCAAGAAACTATAAATTGGCAGCAAAGACCAATCAAAACACTAGGCGTTTACTTTGGAAAGAACATGTATGAATGCTATGAATTAATCTGGGAAGAAAAAATAACTAATTGTGCAAATTTAATTAACCAATGGAAAAGACGCAACCTGACACTACCAGGTAAAGTAACCATTGTAAACAACTTGGCAATACCAATATTTACCTTTCTAGCATCAGTTATTCCAACCCCACAAAAACAAATTACAAAAATAGAAAATCTGATTTTTCCTTTCATCTGGCAAGGGAAAATAGATAAGATTTCTAGAAAAACTTTGATTCGTGGTTTAGATGAAGGAGGTCTAAATCTAATTGACTTTGAATCACACAATGCAGCGCTAAAATGCAACTGGATCATTAAATTGATTAACAAAAAAGCTGGTAAATGGACAAGCTTATGTGACTACTTCCTTAATCTATGTTGCCCTGATTTAGCTGTCCTAAATATGAACCTTAAAAATACAAAATGTTTTTCAAATCTTCCAGGTAAATTACCGCAATTTTACAAAGAGATAATACTCTGCTGGCAGAAACTGAACAAACAAAAGAAAAAAACGCAAGCAGATTTATCCCGAACTGAGATAAAGACACAAGTACTTTGGGGTAATCAACACATAAAGTATAACGACAAACCTTTGTTCTTCAGAAATTGGATCAAATCCAATATCATTTATGTAAATGACATTTTGAATGAAAAGGGCGAACTCTCCATCAGGTATGTGAGTGGTAAACTAATTAGCAAACAGAACTGGCTAGTTGAAATGTATATACTAAAGAAGGCCCTACCCAAAGTATGGTTAACAAAACTCTTAAATAAAGATAACATTCCAACTGAAAGGCATGTTCATATCAGTGAAAAACTCGGTAAGTTGGAAAATATAAACACAAAAAAAATGTATAAGATTTTACTCGAGTATAAAAGTAAAACACCTGTCGCACAAGAGCGTTGGAACGAAATACTGCAGACTGAAGGACTCAATTGGAATTCAGTGTGGAAACAAAAAGTTATGAATGTAAAAGAAGCCAAATTAAGGAATTTTAACTTCAAGTTAATACATCGCATTATGCCAACCAAATACTTACTGTATAAATGGAAAATCAAAGATAGCCCACTATGCAGCCTGTGTAATACCGTAGATGATTATGAACACGTATTTATTTCTTGTGCACACACAGTTAAATTTTGGAATCAATTTATTAAGTATTATCAATCAGTAACAAAGCATTGTTATAACTTTCCATCAATGTCAGATTTAATACTAAACCCGGACTTTGACCTTGAAACAAATTTGATTACTACAATAGCGATGTTTTCTATATTAAAAGTTAGACTGACAGCATACCAAAACAATACATGGAATAGCACTTTTTATATTTTTTTACGCGAACTCGTTTTTAGAGCTAAATTACAAAAGACAAATAAGAAGTTTTGGAATTGTTTCTTGTAAAATTCAACACTCCGCCAAACACTTAAATGACATTGTACCCTGGTCAGGCTTCCCCAACAACCTGGACATCGACCGCGGAGTGCAACCAGAGCGTAAAATATCTAACTACACATGTATTATTTTGTTAAAAAGTTATGTTAATTGCGTTTTCCTGTTGGATACATTTTAAAGCCACTTTTGGAATGGAATGTACGTGTCGTTATATGAAGGTTTAGTTAAATGTCATATTTATTATAGAATAATACAGGTTTGATTATCGCAAAGAATGTCAACTGTTTTCAAATGAACTCAAAGTTATATTTATAAATATATAGATATACATTGTTTTGTTAAAATCATTGTGTTTTGATGGAATGTAAGTGCCCCTTTCTTAAAGCTATTAGATCATATTTAATAGAGAATAATACAGGTGTGTATTTTGTTGTAATGTAAAGCGGAATAAAAAAAAAAAAAAAAAAAAAAAAAAAAATTAAGAAATAGCGGCCATTTACAGAAAATTTACAGAAAAGTGGTCGAAAACTAGTTTTTCCAAGTCTATGGCGGTCATGTAGACCTAATTTTGCAGTTATTTTATGCACGCAGTGCTGTTGTGTTGACCATATCTCATAGACTTTTGTGTGAACAAACTGGTTTTTGACCATCTTTCTTTAAACTATCGTCATTTTTTAATTTAGTCTTTATTTTCAGCGCCGTTACCACCATACATGTATATCACGAAGATGCTTTAGTTTAGGAATATCTGAAAACAATTTTAACGTGTCTCCCAAATTTCAAGAAATTTGCGTCTGAAAATGTGTAAACTTTTTTGACCACCGTGTAGATTGAGCTTTGTATGCGGCTAGGAAAATTTGTGCAAAGAAGCTGTACCATATTCTAAAAAAAAAAAAAAAAAAAAAAAAAAAAAACTCTACCTTGTTCGGAAGCTTGTGATGAGGCCCACAAGCTGGCAAAAGGACAGGTCCTGAAACCCAGCAGTTGCGGAGAAAATTTAAGATTTAGTGCATCAATGCCAGTAGTACCCCTATGTGGAGTCAGTCTATACAGCAATGCCTGCAAGCGCCCGCGATACGAACTTCGTAATTATACCTTGTTCGGAAGCTTTTGATGGGGCCCACATGCTGGCCAAAGGACAGGTCCTGAAACCCAGCAGTTGCGGAGAAAATTCAAGATTTAGCGCATGAATGCCAGTAGTACACCTATATGCAGTCAGTCTATGTAGCAATGCCTGCAAGCGCCCGCGACACGAACTTCGTATATCGCAGTCTAAAGGTACCTTAACCTGGGCAGTTCTGCACAAACTATACCTTGTTCGGAAGCTTGTGATGAGGCCCAGAAGCTGGAAAAATGACAGTTCCTGAAACCCAGCAGTTGCGGAGAAAATTCAAGATTTAGCGCATCAATGCCAGTAGTACCGCTATGTGCAGTCAGTCTATACAGCAATGCCTGCAAGCGCCCGCGACACGAACTTCGTATATCGCGGTCTAAAGGTACCTTAACCTAGGCAGTTCTGCACAAACTATACCTTGTTCGGAAGCTTGTGATAAGGCCCACAAGCTGGCAAAAGGACAGGTCCTGAAACCCTGCAGTTGCGGAGAAAATTTAAGATTTAGCGCATCAATGCCAGTAGTACCCCTATGTGCAGTCAGTCTATACAGCAATGCCTGCAAACGCTCGCGACACGAACTTCGTATATCGCGGCCTAAAGGTACCTTAACCTGGGCAGTTCTGCACAAACTATACCTTGTTCGGAAGCTTGTGATAAGGCCCACAAGCTGAAAAAAGGACAGGTCCTGAAACCCCGCAGTTGCGGAGAAAATTCAAGATTTAGCGCATCAATGCCAGTAGTACCCCTATGTGCAGTCAGTCTGTACAGCAATGCCTGCAAGCGCCTGCGACACGAACTTCGTAAATCGCGGTCTAAAGGTACCTTAACCTTGGCAGTTCTGCACAAACTATACCTTGTTCGGAAGCTTGTGATGAGGCCCACAAGCTGAAAAAAGGACAGGTACTGAAACCTCGCAGTTGCGGAGAAAATTTAAGATTTAGCGCATCAATGCCAGTAGTACCCCTATGTGCAGTCAGTCTGTACAGCAATGCCTGCAAGCGCCTGCGACACGAACTTCGTAAATCGCGGTCTAAAGGTACCTTAACCTGGGCAGTTCTGCACAAACTATACCTTGTTCGGAAGCTTGTGATGAGGCCCACCAGCTGGGGAAAACGACAGGTCCTGAAACCCAGCAGTTGCGGAGACAATTCAAGATTTAGCGCATCAATGCCAGTAGTACCCCTATGTGCAGTCAGTCTATACAGCAATGGCTGCAAGCTCCCGCGACACGAACTTCGTATATTGCGGTCTAAAGGTACCTTAACCTGAGAAGTTCTGCACAAACTATACCTTGTTCGGAAGCTTGTGATAAGGGTCACAAGCTGGCAAAAGGACAGATCCTGAAACCCAGCAGTTGCGGAGAAAATTTAAGATTTAGCGCATCAATGCCAGTAGTACCCCAATGTGCAGTCAGTCTATACAGCAATGCCTGCAAGCTCCCGCGACACGAACTTCGTAAATCGCGGTCTAAGGGCACATTATCCTGGGCAGTTCTGCACAAACTATACCTTGTTCGGAAGCTTGTGATGAGGCCCACAAGCTGGCAAAAGGACAGGTCCTAAAACCCAGCAGTTGCGGAGACAATTCAAGATTTAGCGCATCAATGCCAGTAGTACCGCTATGTGCAGTCAGTCTATACAGCAATGCCTGCAAACGCTCGTGACACGAACTTCGTATATCGCGGTCTAAAGGTAACTTAACCTGGGCAGTTCTGCACAAACTATACCCTGTTCGGAAGCTTGTGATGAGGCCCACAAGCTGGCAAAGAGGACAGGTCCTGAAACCCACCAGTTGCGGAGAAAATTTAAGATTTAGCGCATCAATGCCAGTAGTACCGCTATGTGCAGTCAGTCTATACAGCAATGCCTGCAAGCGCCCGCGACACGAATCTCGTAAATCGCGGTCTAAAGGTACCTTAACCTGGGCAGTTCTGCACAAACTCTACCTTGTTCGGAAGCTTGTGATGAGGCCCACAAGCTGGAAAAAGGACAGGTCCTGAAACCCAGCAGTTGCGGAGAAAATTTAAGATTTAGTGCATCAATGCCAGTAGTACCCCTATGTGGAGTCAGTCTATACAGCAATGCCTGCAAGCGCCCGCGATACGAACTTCGTAATTATACCTTGTTCGGAAGCTTTTGATGAGGCCCACATGCTGGCCAAAGGACAGGTCCTGAAACCCAGCAGTTGCGGAGAAAATTCAAGATTTAGCGCATGAATGCCAGTAGTACACCTATATGCAGTCAGTCTATGTAGCAATGCCTGCAAGCGCCCGCGACACGAACTTCGTATATCGCAGTCTAAAGGTACCTTAACCTGGGCAGTTCTGCACAAACTATACCTTGTTCGGAAGCTTGTAATGAGGCCCTCTAGCTGGCAAAATGACAGGTCCTCAAACCCAGCAGTTGCGGAGACAATTCAAGATTTAACGCATAAATGCCAGTAGTACCCCTATGTGCAGTCAGTCTATACAGCAATGCCTGCAAGCGCCCGCGACACGAACTTCGTATATCGCGGTCTAAAGGTACCTTAACCTGGGAAGTTCTGCACAAACTACACCTTGTTCGGAAGCTTGTGATAAGGGTCACAAGCTGGCAAAAGGACAGATTCTGAAACCCAGCAGTTGCGGAGAAAATTTAAGATTTAGAGCATCAATGCCAGTAGTACCCCAAAGTGCAGTCAGTCTATACAGCAATGCCTGCAAGCGCCCGCGACACAAACTTCGTAAATCGCGGTCTAAGGGCACATTATCCTGGGCAGTTCTGCACAAACTATACCTTGTTCGGAAGCTTGTGATGAGGCCCACAAGCTGGCAAAAGGACAAGTCCTAAAACCCAGCAGTTGCGGAGACAATTCAAGATTTAGCGCATCAATGCCAATAGTACCCCTATGTGCAGTCAGTCTATACAGCAATGCCTGCAAGCGCCCGCGACACGAACTTCGTATATCGCGGTCTAAAGGTACCTTAACCTGGGCAGTTCTGCAAAAAAAACTATACCTTGTTCGGAAGCTTGTGATGAGGGTCACAAGCTAGCAAAAGGACAGGTCCTTAAACTCAGCAGTTGCGGAGAAAAATCAAGATTTAGCGCATCAATGCCAGTAGTACCGCTATGTGCAGTCAGTCTATACAGCAATGCCTGCAAACGCTCGTGACACGAACTTCGTATATCGCGGTCTAAAGGTAACTTAACCTGGGCAGTTCTGCACAAACTATACCCTGTTCGGAAGATTGTGATGAGGCCCACAAGCTGGCAAAGAGGACAGGTCCTGAAACCCACCAGTTGCGGAGAAAATTTAAGATTTAGCGCATCAATGCCAGTAGTACCGCTATGTGCAGTCAGTCTATACAGCAATGCCTGCAAGCGCCCGCGACACGAACTTCGTAAATCGCGGTCTAAAGGTACCTTAACCTGGGCAGTTCTGCACAAACTCTACCTTGTTCGGAAGCTTGTGATGAGGCCCACAAGCTGGCAAAAGGACAGGTCCTGAAACCCAGCAGTTGCGGAGAAAATTTAAGATTTAGTGCATCAATGCCAGTAGTACCCCTATGTGGAGTCAGTCTATACAGCAATGCCTGCAAGCGCCCGCGATACGAACTTCGTAATTATACCTTGTTCGGAAGCTTTTGATGAGGCCCACATGCTGGCCAAAGGACAGGTCCTGAAACCCAGCAGTTGCGGAGAAAATTCAAGATTTAACGCATCAATGCCAGTAGTACCGCTATGTGCAGTCAGTCTATACAGCAATGCCTGCAAGCGCCCGCGACACGAACTTCGTATATCGCGGTCTAAAGGTACCTTAACCTAGGCAGTTCTGCACAAACTATACCTTGTTCGGAAGCTTGTGATAAGGCCCACAAGCTGGCAAAAGGACAGGTCCTGAAACCCTGCAGTTGCGGAGAAAATTTAAGATTTAGCGCATCAATAGCAGTAGTACCCCTATGTGCAGTCAGTCTATACAGCAATGCCTGCAAACGCTCGCGACACGAACTTCGTATATCGCGGCCTATAAAAGGTACCTTAACCTGGGCAGTTCTGCACAAACTATACCTTGTTAGGAAGCTTGTGATGAGGCCCACAAGCTGAAAAAAGGACAGGTCCTGAAACCCCGCAGTTGCGGAGAAAATTCAAGATTTAGCGCATCAATGCCAGTAGTACCCCTATGTGCAGTCAGTCTGTACAGCAATGCCTGCAAGCGCCTGCGACACGAACTTCGTAAATCGCGGTCTAAAGGTACCTTAACCTGGGCAGTTCTGCACAAACTATACCTTGTTCGGAAGCTTGTGATGAGGCCCACAAGCTGAAAAAAGGACAGGTACTGAAACCTCGCAGTTGCGGAGAAAATTTATGATTTAGCGCATCAATGCCAGTAGTACCCCTATGTGCAGTCAGTCTATACAGCAATGCCTGCAAGCGCCTGCGACACGAACTTCGTAAATCGCGGTCTAAAGGTACCTTAACCTGGGCAGTTCTGCACAAACTATACCTTGTTCGGAAGCTTGTGATGAGGCCCACCAGCTGGGGAAAACGACAGGTCCTGAAACCCAGCAGTTGCGGAGACAATTCAAGATTTAGCGCATCAATGCCAGTAGTACCCCTATGTGCAGTCAGTCTATACAGCAATGGCTGCAAGCTCCCGCGACACGAACTTCGTATATTGCGGTCTAAAGGTACCTTAACCTGAAAAGTTCTGCACAAACTATACCTTGTTCGGAAGCTTGTGATAAGGGTCACAAGCTGGCAAAAGGACAGATCCTGAAACCCAACAGTTGCGGAGAAAATTTAAGATTTAGCGCATCAATGCCAGTAGTACCCCAATGTGCAGTCAGTCTATACAGCAATGCCTGCAAGCGCCCGCGACACGAACTTCGTAAATCGCGGTCTAAGGGCACATTATCCTGGGCAGTTCTGCACAAACTATACCTTGTTCGGAAGCTTGTGATGAGGCCCACAAGCTGGCAAAAGGACAGGTCCTAAAACCCAGCAGTTGCGGAGACAATTCAAGATTTAGCGCATCAATGCCAATAGAACCCCTATGTGCAGTCAGTCTATACAGCAATGCCTGCAAGCGCCCGCGACACGAACTTCGTATATCGCGGTCTAAAGGTACCTTAACCTGGGCAATTCTGCACAAACTATACCTTGTTCGGAAGCTTGTGATAAGGGTCACGAGCTAGCAAAAGGACAGGTCCTGAAACTCAGCAGTTGCGGAGAAAAATCAAGATTTAGCGCATCAATGCCAGTAGTACCGCTATGTGCAGTCAGTCTATACAGCAATGCCTGCAAGCGCCCGCGACACGAACTTCGTAAATCGCGGTCTAAAGGTACCTTAACCTGGGCAGTTGTGCACAAACTCTACCTTGTTCGGAAGCTTGCGATGAGGCCCACAAGCTAGCAAAAGGACAGGTCCTGATACCCAGCAGGTTGCGGAGAAAATTCAAGATTTAGCGCCTCAATTCCAGTAGTACCCCTATGTGCAGTCAGTCTGTACAGCAACGGCTGCAAGCTCCCGCGACACGAACTTCGTATATTGCGGTCTAAAGGTACCTTAACCTGGGCAGTTCTGGACAAACTATACCTTGTTCGGAAGCTTGCGATGAGGTTCACAAGCTGGCGAAAGGACAGGTCCTGATACCCAGCAGTTGCGGAGAAAATTCAAGATTTAGCGCCTCAATTCCAGTAGTACCCCTATGTGCAGTCTGTCTTAACAGCAATGTCTGCAAGCGCCTGAGACACGAACTTCGTATATCGCGGTCTAAAGGTACCTTAACCTGGGCAGTTCTTCACAAACTATACCTTGTTCGGAAGCTTGTGATGCGGCCCACCAGCTGGGAAAAAGAACAGGTCCTGAAACCCAGCAGTTGCGGAGACAATTCAAGATTTAGCGCATCCATGCCAGTAGTACCCCTATGTGCAGTCAGTCTATACAGCAATGGCTGCAAGCTCCCGCGACACGAACTTCGTATATCGCGGTCTAAAGGTACCTTAACCTGGGCAGTTCTGCACAAACTCTACCTTGTTCGGAAGCTTGTAATGAGGCCCACAAGCTGGCAAAACGACAGGTCCTGAAACCCAGCAGTTGCGGAGAAAATTCAAGATTTAGCGCATCAATGCCAGTAGTACCCCTATGTGCAGTCAGTCTATACAGCAATGCCTTCAAGCGCCCGCGACACGAACTTCGTATATCGCGGTCTAAAGGTACCTTAACCTGGGCAGTTCTGCACAAACTATACCTTGTTCGGAAGCTTGTGATGAGGCCCACAAGCTGGCAAAAGGACAGGTCCTGAAACCCAGCAGTTGCGGAGAAAATTTAAGATTTAGCGCATCAATTCCAGTAGTACCTCTATGTGTAGTCTGTCTATATACAGCAATGCCTGCAAGCGCCGACCACCGTTGGAAAAACCTAACTATTTTCAACTACTGCTCCAAATTTACGAATTTTTTTTTCAGTCCAAATTTTGTTTGCTATTGGTTACATGATCATGAACGGGTGCAGGCCAGTTAGACCCTGGTTAGACTGGTTCCATTACCTTACAATTTTCCGGCATCTATAAATTGATCCATTTCATCTTTAGTGGAGTCAAGGAACCAGACTGCTTGAACATTTTTGTTTTTCTTGGTTTTTCCAGTATTTTCGAACACAAAAACGTCAAACATGTCAGTGTAATAATATTTGATCTGTTATACTAACCCCTCAAATAGTTCATTTCTGAAAATTACAGCAAAAGCCAATGATGTACATTCCCTTTAACGATGGAACAAATTCATTCCAATAAATCCTAAGCCGGAAATTCCTATTTCTGATGAAAAATGTTTGTTTTGCCTGAATTTTAGCCTCGGTATGAAATTAATTGGGCTGAGACTGTTTCAATACCAATTTATTCGGGGCGCTTATAAAATAAACTTTGAAAGTCATTTCACCCTCCTATCCATTCAGATCTGAATACTTTTGTAATTAACGATGGAACAATATCGTTTGAAAATACGGCTTTCCGTTTCAATCAATGTCAATGGCTGGCAAAAAGCATGATCTCCGTCTTATTATTAAATTAGTTGGGCTGTGCTTTTTAACGAACAGATTTTCTCGGTGCGCTTATAAAATCTTTGTTGATCATCTCTTTGAAGGATTGTTTTGGAATGAATTTCTGTCATTAACGATGGAACAAATTCATTCCAAATCCGGAAATCCGTATTTCTGATGAAAAATGTTTGTGTTGCCTCAATTTTAGCCTCAGTATGAAATTAATTGGGCTGACACTGTTTCAGTTCGGATTTATTCGGGGCACGATTACAATACACTTTGGATGTCCCTTAACCCGTGTATGTAATTGGAACGGGACATTTCGGACATTTAGGATGGTACAAAATCATTTCAAAATGGGATATCCGTATTTTCATTGGAAAACCGTTGTTTTGTATCGTAATTATCAATCGTCGGATCAATTTAATTGGGCTGACACTGTTTCAATGCCGATTTATTCGGGGCGCAAATAGAATACACTTGAATGTCCCTTAACCCTTGTATGCAATTGGAACGGGACATTTCGGACATTTAGGATAGTACAAAATCATTTCTAAATGGGATATCCGTATTTTCTTTGGAAAACGGCTGTTTTGTTTCGTAATTATCAATCGTCGGATAAAATTGGGCTGACACTGTTTCAATGCCGATTTATTCGGGGCGCAAATAGAATACACTTTGAATGTCCCTTAACCCTTGTACTATAGAATACACATTGGATGTCCCTTAACCCCTGTATGCAATTGGAACGGGATATTTCGGACATTTAGGATGGTACAGAATCATTTCAAAATGGGATATCCGTATTTTCTTTGGAAAACTGCTGTTTTGTTTCGTAATTATCAATCGTCGGATTAATTTAATTGGGCTGACTCTGTTTCAATACCGATTTATTCGGGGCGCAAATAGAATACACTTTGGATGTCCTTTCACCCGTGTATGCCATTGGAACGGGACATTTCAGACATTTAGGAAGGTACAAAATCATTTGAAAATAGGATATCCGTATTTTCTTTGGAAAACGGCTGTTTTGTACGTTAATTATCAATCGTCGGATCAATTTAATTGGGCTGACACTGTTTCAATGCCGATTTATTCGGGGCGCGAATAGAATACACTTTGGATGTCCCTTAACCCGTGTATGTAATTGGAACGGGAAATTTCGGACATTTAGGAATTAGAATGAAACAAAATCATTTCAAAATGGGATATCCGTATGTTATTTGGAAAACCGGTCTTTTGTATCGTAATTATCAATTGTCGGATTAATTTAATTGGGCTTACTCTGTTTCAATACCGATTTATTCGGGGCGCGAATAGAATACACTTTGAGAGTCACTCAACCCGTGTATACAATTGGAACGGGACATTTCGGACATTTAGGATGGTACAAAATCATTTCCAAATGGGATACCCGTATTTTCTTTGGAAAACCGTTGTTTTGTATCGTAATTATCAATCGTCGGATCAATTTAATTGGGCTGACACTGTTTCAATGCCGATTTATTCGGGGCGCGAATAGAATACACTTTGGATGTCCCTTAACCCGTGTATGTAATTGGAACGGGAAATTTCGGACATTTAGGAATTAGAATGAAACAAAATCATTTCAAAATGGGATATCCGTATGTTATTTGGAAAACCGGTCTTTTGTATCGTAATTATCAATTGTCGGATTAATTTAATTAGGCTTACTCTGTTTCAATACCGATTTATTCGGGGCGCGAATAGAATACACTTTGAGAGTCACTCAACCCGTGTATACAATTGGAACGGGACATTTCGGACATGTAGGATGGTACAAAATCATTTCAAAATGGGATACCCGTATTTTCTTTGGAAAACCGTTGTTTTGTATCGTAATTATCAATCGTCGGATCAATTTAATTGGGCTGACACTGTTTCAATGCCGATTTATTCGGGGCGCGAATAGAATACACTTTGGATGTCCCTTAACCCGTGTATGTAATTGGAACGGGAAATTTCGGACATTTAGGAATTAGAATGAAACAAAATCATTTCTAAATGGGATATCCGTATGTTATTTGGAAAACCGGTCTTTTGTATCGTAATTATCAATTGTCGGATTAATTTAATTGGGCTTACTCTGTTTCAATACCGATTTATTCGGGGCGCGAATAGAATACACTTTGAGAGTCACTCAACCCGTGTATACAATTGGAACGGGACATTTCGGACATTTAGGATGGTACAAAATCATTTCCAAATGGGATACCCGTATTTTCTTTGGAAAACGGCTGTTTTGTAAGTTAATTATCAATCGTCGGATTAATTTAATTGGGCTGACTCTGTTTCAATACCGATTTATTCGGGGCGCAAATAGAATACACTTTGGATGTCCTTTCACCCGTGTATGCCATTGGAACGGGACATTTCAGACATTTAGGAAGGTACAAAATCATTTGAAAATAGGATATCCGTATTTTCTTTGGAAAACGGCTGTTTTGTACGTTAATTATCAATCGTCGGATTAATTTAATTGGGCTGACACTGTTTCAATACCGATTTATTCGGGGCGCAAATAGAATACACTTGGGATGTCCCTTAACCCGTGTATGCCATTGGAACGGGACATTTCAGACATTTAGGAAGGTAAAAAATCATTTCAAAAAAGGATACCCGTATTTTCTTTGGAAAACGGCTGTTTTGTACGTTAGTTATCAATCGTCGAATTAATTTAATGGGGCTGACTCTGTTTCAATACCAATTTATTCGGGGCGCAAATAGAATACACTTTGGATGTCCTTTAACCCATGTATGCCATTGGAACGGGACATTTCGGACATTTAGGATGGTACAAAATCATTTCAAAATGGGATATCCGTATTTTCTTTGGAAAACGGCTGTTTTGTACGTTAATTATCAATCGTTGGATTAATTTAATTGGGCTGACTCTGTTTCAATACCGATTTATTCGGGGCGCGAATAGAATACACTTTGGATGTCCCTTAACCCGTGTATGCAATTGGAACGGGACATTTCTGGCATTTAGGAGGGTACAAAATCATTTTACATTTATTATAATACCTGCGTACGTACGTGTCATAAAAGTATCGTAGAGGGCGCTAAACAACCATGTAGTTTGGGAAAAGAAAATCGCGGCCGGTTCCTGTTTAAACAGGATTCTCATGCCTGGGACCCGGTCCTTTCCGCAACGCAACACTACTCATTACAAGGAGTAGTCTGGCGGATATAGCGCCCTCTCATCGGCTATAAGGCAGAACCTTAATTCAGTAACGTTAATATTTATAACATTAACATTCCCGATTCTGAAAATATATTGCCACAGTCTTCATTACAATTTACTTTAGAGTCGAATAAACAACAGTTTCAGTTATTTAAGGTAATCCACCGTGATAAGAAGTTGAACTTCCTTTATAATTCGTTTTCTCCTAAGGTATATTTGCAATGACTGTTTAGGGCCACCGTAGTGGCAATCTTCGCGGCGGCGCGCCACCGTAAAAATAGTGCCTAGCCGAAAATCCGGCCCGATTTTCGTGCCAAGATCAGCCTGGTTCAATAGTCAAGCATAGAAAAGGTAAAATTACTGCCGTAGAGGGCGGCCTTTATAACAGAAAAAACAGCGCCCTCATTAGTCAACTAAATTAAAGGAAAGGTAAAATACTAACGTAGAGGGCGGTCTTTATATTTCAGGACATTCAAGATGGCAGCGTACATAGCGACTGTAAACCAAGTCCGTAAAAAACGACGATACTTTGGTCTATTTTGATGGCTAATTTTGATCTTACAACTCTAACAAGTATGGAAGAAATCCCGCATACGAAAGATCTCTTCAATCAGTTAACCTTAGGTGTCGTAAAATCGCTTGGTAGGTATTAAATTAGTGAACGTGGCGTTGTATACAACGCCACGTTCTTGTTTCATTTCGAACCTGGCGAAATCGATCCAACATACATAATTCCGTATGGGTGTTGAGTACTCACCTAAAAAATCTAAATTTGCCCGTCCGATTGTTTCGGTTGTGTAATTTCGACGAAATTTGCCCATCAGTAAAGACCCATACGAACGTGTAGAAATTAGATTTTAACCTGACCCTGACAAATAACCCCGGACGCGTCTGAGTCGCTTGGACAGATTGACGGCTGTTTCATGTCGCAACCCCGAAACCCCCCCCCCCCCCCCCCCCCCCCCCCCCCCCCCCCCCCCCCGCAGACGATTGGCTGCTCGGCTCATCTCGTGTACAGTACGTGTGTGCACACACACGCGGGCGCACGTGCGACCGCGTGCAGTGCGGTGAGAGAGGAAAGGACTTGAAACTTGTCTAAAACGATGTCTGTTTTAGCTGCGACAGTAAACAGCCGTCGAATCATACGAAAATAAAACGCAATGCGCATGCGTCAGTTGGGAGAAAATGGCAGCTAGCAGTAGCGGACGGACTTCATGATGATTATTTTTAAATAACATTCATGATGATTGACTGATTGTGGTTTTAATGTATTTTTAATGAGTTTTACTTGGTATTTAAATCAATAGATTGGTGATGTATTAATATTTTTAATGAGCTTTTTTAGTGTATTTAATGACATTTGTTTTATTAACTTTGTAAAGCGCATTGAGATTGTGTCAATGATGTAATGCGCTATATAAGAATTAATTATTATTATTATTATTATGAACCGGGAAGAATTTTCCTCAATTTTCGTCAAATGCAAGTTTTGACGTACAAATAGAATTCAAGACAGCTTCATATGTGAGTACTTATTACATGGGCAAAATAACGTCCAGTGTGTGTAACGGAGGGAGTCAGAAGGACACGTTCGCCAGGTTCGAAATGACATAAGAACGTGGCGTAGTTTACAAGCCACGTTCACGGGTCTAGTATTAAATTAGCTTAAATATAGGCCCTAAATTAGCTTGAGTAACTCCAGCTGACATGCTCCTAGACCCGTGAACGTGGACGTTGTATAGTTTACAACTACAAGCCACGTTCACGGGTCTAACATGCTCCATATTCATTCACATGTAACGCTGGAGGCATAACCTGTTCGTTAGAATGTGGTAGCAAGAGACCCTAAAAAAATGGCTTCTCAAAAATGGTTCATTTTCACCTCTAATATCCCACCCCCGAGTTCATTTTCATACCTCATAGTACATTCAGCAGTCATTTACGAAGCCCAATGATCGACTTGAAACAGACCATACCACAAAAAAAAAATGTGAAAAATCTTGACGATTTCGGTGGCTTGTCCGTAAAAAAACGCCAGTTCCAACGGCTGTCGTCCATTTTGTTTTGCTATTTATGTAAATGCATGTATGCATCACGTGATGACATCAAAAAAAATCTGCGCGCGCGATGTATGTGGGTACCACACCGCTTTCAGGCACCGCAAGTGAGTTCAACTTTGGTCTGGTGCATTGTCGCGGAAAGCAAGACAAGGAGAATGCTTTCCTCGACAACGCACCAGACGAAAATTGAACTCACTTGCGTTTTTTATGTTTTTCAGCACTCTGGGAGGTTGATCCAGACTGAGACCTTGAGTGCTGAAAAACATGGAAAACGATCCCGGAACCTTCCGCATAGTAGCTGAACATTTGAGGTCCCCTCATAAGTCCGACGCCTCATAGGTCCGACGCCTCATAAGTCCGACGCCTCAAAAATCCGACGTCTCATAGCTCCGACGCCTCGTAAGTCCGACAAATTAAATGCCTCGTTTTTCCGTTGTCGGACTTTTGAGCCGTCAGACTTATGAGGCGGAATAAATAAATGTTATGCCTCACAAGTCCGACGCCTCATAAGTCCGAAATTTCGGACTTATGAGGCGTCGGACCTATGAGGCGTCGGACTTATGATACGGCCCCGAACATTTAACCAATCAAGCTACCGAAGCGTTCTGGTTGGACGGGCAGTAGTAAATGTGATATAAATTCACAATAGTGTTGTTGCAGTGCCGTAATGATAGCAGTTGAAAATTACATAAAGGCTGCTGTAGCGATAGCCACTACATACAATGTATGTTATAACTTATGAAGAAAATATCATTATGATAACACTGCTAAGGAATTTTCATGTAGGAGCATTAAATTTATGGAATTATGAAAATTGTTGAAACAAAATTTGAAGCGTTTCTCCATCAGATCCTAACTCAGTAACTGTTACTCTATGAAACGAGGGATCTAACACAGTTTAGTCAATTAATTGAATTAAAGCACTAACTGGTCATGGAAGGAATAGTGAAGAAAGTGGCTTTAGGTTACTGCATTTCGCCAAAAATTTTTTTCAACCGACTATTTTCTTTCCAGAAAAGAGGGCAGGGATTTGTGACATTACGCTTGCTGATCTGCAGCCAGCGGAGCGCCACCAAGTGGTGTCCTGGGAACAGCGCAGCTCCTGCATGCTGCCAGATGACCTCAAGAGGTTTTACCTGACCTCAGATGGGCTACTGCTGACATGGTGTGTCAGATTTGATGGTAATTACAGTATACAACTTCAAACAGCACTGACATCAGGCCAAACAAAAAAATCGTTCTGCTTCTGATTACGTGGCATTTCAAAATAGGGTAGGTACATGTAGGTAGGAAATTTTTTTGTTGGCATTTTTTGTGTGTGTACGATCACATGGAGGCGTCTGCGTGTAGTCAAAGGTAAAAGGTAGAAATTGATGATTTTCAGGTTTTCTTCCTCATTTTTCCCAAAACAAAATTAGAGTAGGGGCTGTCAAAATAGGGTAGGTACATGTAGGATAACCGGAAGCAGAACTATTATTTTTTTTGGACCTAAGTCCTAACTTTGACTTAGATTTACTACTGATTTAGCTGAATTTAGGAAAAACAGGAAGGGCTGCTTTATGCCTAATGCCCGAAAGCAAGTATTTGTGCATTTCAAGTACTGCTCATGAACCCAGCAACAGTTGTTCTTTATCCCAATGATTGCTCGAGTGATTTTGTACAATTGCTAAAAACCAAAGTCGGAGGGATATAGAAAGGGCAATACGTATGGCTTTTCCCTTTCCTGCAATACTTTTTTACCATTATGCAAAAGCAAGCCATGTGCTTGTGGAGGACAAAACCTTATATTTAAGCACCGTAGTCTTTATTTTGCAAAGGTTATGTTTTAAAAAAAAGACCGTCTTTGTAAGATTTCTGAGTTGTGAATTTGACCTTAATTTGTATAATTTTTGTTTTTCATTCAGATCAGTTGCAGCCGGTCGGGCGGATGGAGATTAACAAGATCAGCAATGTGACCAAGCTGGCTGGAAATAAAGCCCCCAGCAACGCCAACACGCCGTCACTAGCTGATGTGGACTATGCAAGCGATGAGGAGCAGTGTGGTATGCTATAATACTGCCAACCAAACCCTTGCCTTAGGACTCCATGCATACTGCGTGAAGGTTGAGTCTCGATAGTCCGAAGTCCCATTGGTCCAAAGTCCCATTGGTCCAAAGTCCCATTGGTCCGAAGTCCCATTGGTCCAAAGTCCCATTGGTCCGAAGTCCCATTGGTCCAAAGTCCCATTGGTCCAAAGTAAACTTTATACTGTGTAGTTTCACTGGTTCAGGTTGACTGACCCTAACCCTAACCCTAATCCTATTGGGCGTCGGACCAAGGAGACTTCGGACCAATGGGACTTCAGACCAATGGGACTTTGGACCAATGGGACTTCTGACCAATGGGACTTCGGACCAATGGGATGTCGGACCAATGGGACGTTTATACCAATGGAACGTATAGAGCAATGGGACTTCGGACCAATGGGACTTCGGACCAATGGTACTTCGGACCAATGGTACTTCGGACCAATGGTACTTCGGACCAATGGTACTTCGGACCAATGGTACTTCGGACCAATGGTACTTCGGACTATAGAGACGTCCCCCTGTGAGAAGGCCCTCAGCATTAAAATGCACAATTTTACTTTGCCACAGTGTACTACATGTATACATCAGGCGTGCAACTTTTCCTCGGATCCGCTGATTTCCTCGTCTTTTACTTCTCATAATGCCATTACAAATTGAAAAACACTGTACATAGTCTTGTGTGGTTTGGAGTTTCCTCGTTTTTTTTCTAAATTCCCAGTTGCATGCCTGATACATCTATATGCTCTATAGCGTTCCTGATATCCTGTCCAATTAAGATATATCCATTTAAAAAACATGAAGAAGTTTATGAAAACTTATCGAACATAGATATAAGAACTGTTTCTAAACCACATTTTTTTTCCGCTTCACTGTATTCTGAAATTGTGGTAAACTATATCATAGCCGTCAAAACTGCTATTTAGGCCAACCAGGAGAGGGTGGACTTCTAAAAGGTAACCAAATGGCATTTATTGCATTTTGGAAACAATTTCTTCAAATGTTACTTGAGGAAAGAAGGTTCTCCTGAACTAGTGCCCCCAGATCTGTTGATATGAATGACGACAAAAATCCTTGCTGCATTATTAAAATTGTACTCTACATCTTACAAACAGGGAAACAAAGAAAATATTCACTGATAAATGGTAACTTACAATGAAGGACACTTAAACTTTTGTTCTTGACATTGTCAGACGAGGACACTGATGTTCCAGCCAAGCCACATTTTGACACAAGGAGTCGCATCTTTGAGCTGGATCCCTGCCGAGGTATTGCCAAGGTCTGTCTGGTCTACAGGAATACCAAGCCAGGTGGGTGGGTGGGGACAGTGTTCTTTGCGGCCATATATTTATCCAAATTACAATTCGGGCAATTCACAATGCAGTACGCCACCAAGAGTTTGCCACAGAGAGTTCATTTTTCCCAGTGCATTGTGGGAGATGGTCGACAAATTCGCAGCGCGGGACATTTGAAATTCTTCGTTTTTCCCGGTCAGTAGTTTTATAAGCATATGATTCGAGTATATGTTTGCCCTTTTCTTTTCTTTGTACCAATATGGTGATTTTTGATAAGGCGGCAGAACGCTATGCCCAACTCTATAACAAATTAGCTCAAGTTGTCTACTGACACTCATTCAAATGGGCCATGTTTTGTCGACCGTAGACTTGAAAAGTTGACTCTCCATGGCAAACTCTTGGTGACGCACTGCATTGTGAATCGCCCGAATTCTCATTGACGTCATTTTGAGCTTGATTTGAATCCTCATTCCTGAATGCAGCAAAATGCAACATTTGTCCAAATGAGAAGCCTGTCCAGCCTAGCAAGATCCATCAGGTCAGAAATCTCATGGTCAAAATGCCCGAGTCACCAACTGCGACAGAGTAACAATGGTAACTAGTAACATTGTTCAATGGGACTAGCTCCCACTGTCTCAGATGTGACAGCTAAGGCAAAGTTCGGGCAAGGACCATTAGTCGACTAGTGGTTGATTTGTGATGTACCTTACGCCTGCACACTGATAGCAACGTGCGAACGTCTCTAGTCAAACGCTGGTCAAAATGTCATACCAAAACTTTTGGATCCTGGCTCTCTGCTGTACGTTATGAACGCGCGTGGCTATGGTTACCAGCGATGCAACCAGCCCCAGTAGGTTACTTCCAAATAGTTGACTAGCCTAGTCAACCACCGTCGACTAGACAGAGTTCGGGCAAGCGTTAGTCAGACTATGGTTAACCATTGGTCAACTATAGTCCTTGCGCGAACTTGGCCTTATGCACTGGTGTTGAAGCTCAGTGCACGCAGCAAGGTCCCACAGGCTGTGGATTGTGTTGAATCTGGGAGAGCTAGGGCTAAAGTAATTGAACAGATTGCACTTATCAAGCAAAGGTTAAGACCGTCAATTGATTCAGTCACGTTTTTTTTAATGCAGTTTTGTTTGGTTTGGTTACTTTTCCACAGGCAGCCCTGCCCAGCATCCTGAGGTGTGGCTTCTAGACAGAGCCCTGAGGTGGCATTTCTTGGCCCACACGTTCAGCCAGTACTTCCGCATGATGCTGATGCACCTAGGGCTCCCCCAGTGGCAGCTGGCCTACACTGATGTCGGCCTCAGCCCACAGGCAAAGGTGAGATGGATGGGAGAAGGAATGAAACTCACCGAGCTGTTCTTTTCCTCCTGGTCACAGTTCCATGACGTAACTGCGACCAAGGGCTAACAAGCTGCTTAGCATAGACAAATATTATTATAAGATGGAATTTTGCATCGGGGTGATATAAATCAAATTAGGTTTTGCCCTTCACCGACGTTTTTAAACACTGTATACTCAGTGTGTTACCTCCCGAGTGAAAGTTGGAAAAAATCACTCGGGTGGGACTCGAACCCACGACCTCCTGCTTTCTAGTGCAGATGTCTTACCACTCGACCACCGAGCTAACGGGATCGGGTGGCCGGTTCGAATCTGATGTACATAGCAGCGAGTACCGCTACTATGTACGTCGGTGAAGGGCAAAACCTAATTTGATTTATATCACCCCGACGCAAAATTCAATCTTATAATAGTTCATGCGGTACCCGCTGCATAGCAGTGTAAAGATACATGTATTGGGCCCAGCAATGAGCAAGTGTGGCCTCTTTCCTAGTATTGCCCAAGGGCTGTTTCTCTGAGTCTAATAGAACTCGGTACAAACGTGAATTTGTAACTTCACAGTAATTAGTGCCCACGATACAAATTTGCTAGGGCTGTGCATCGGAGCCGGGTACCCGACCCTTGATGACAGGAACCGGTTCCAGATTATGGGATCGGGACCCCTAACCAACTTTACAAATGACATATTAGTAACTTCTCAGACAATTTAAAAAGAAAAGGTTGTGAATGCCATTTGTGGGGTATTTTCAAAGTGAAAACCCGGCTACAAGGGAAAACAAACCGTATTTCACGTTTATGACATTCGCCAAAGTTGCAGTTTACACCGTAAAGCTCACTGTACACTCTTGTATCTTGCTGTATTGACGAACCCATGTGTTAGTATTATCATGCGGACCATTGTGAAAAATCTGGATAGTACTTTCCCAGACCTGAGTTTCGTGTTTGGGTTTCTTTAACGGGTACCCGAGTACCCGTGTTTTTTTTCAATCAGGTACCCAGTTCGCATACGTCCGTACGCTTACCCCTAGAATTTACCAAAGTTGAACACGTATATCTTCCCTGGCAAATTTCTCTGCAGTGTATGACACAAAATTTGCTTCACCTTCACATGCTAGAAACGTCTGTGTATTGAGGGCCCCCAAATTTTAGGTAATTAAAACCTGCAAAAAAAAACCAAAAAACCCCACCAACTTGAACATAAAAGTCAGTCGAACATTTTGTACTAGTGAAGTATGTTAATAGAAACATCCCATATACTCCACAGGTTTGTAGAGTCTATGTAAAAACAATCACATTTTTTTGTTTTTGTCTTGCCTACAGCAATGGTTTAACCTGTATTCCCCGCTTCGGATCAGGCTGGATTCGGAGACTAGCCTGGCTGAGGAGGAACCAGAAAAGGACGATAGTTGGCAAGCTGCCAAGGGAGCTCCTAAGATGGACTCCACGGAAGTCAACAAGCTGGACTTTGGACGAGTCTTCAAAGGCAAATCAGACAAGAAGTAAGGCCAAATCGCATTTTTGGAGTGAAACGCTTAGGCCAAAAAAACAAAGGCTCCGGTTTCTGGTATGCGCGCGTCGCCGTAGCCATGCGCGTCGGCAAAATTAAAAAGGTTTTTTTTTTCAATGAAATGTCTCAAAACTGCCAAACTCACTGGTTTGACTGGAATCCTGCTGCTGCACAATTGTAACGTGTTTTTAGATGGGGTTATGATCGAGTATAAGCTAAATGTAGCCTCTCTCGGCTCCCATACATTTTGCACGAAATTTAGTCGGGCACCATTTGCAGTCATCAGCCAACATTTGAAGTAAAAAATAGTAAAAAGAAAAAAAAAGCCCTGTCGCCGCACCACTTTTGGGGCAAACTCCATACCAGAAACCGAAGACTTTTTTTTGTCGGCCTTACTCCTGTATACTGAAAATTTATGTTGAGCCCCTCTATTTTTTTTTTCTGCTTT
The DNA here is from genome assembly GCF_015706575.1 of Patiria miniata. Classification (NCBI taxonomy): domain Eukaryota; kingdom Metazoa; phylum Echinodermata; class Asteroidea; order Valvatida; family Asterinidae; genus Patiria; species Patiria miniata. Next base: position 19,556,039 of record NW_024037072.1, on the reverse strand, counting down.
GGAATATCTTGAAAGCGCATGTTGACAAGTTGATTTTTCTTTTGAAGAACTAAACTTGACATGTTACCCAAGATATGATTACACTGGCAGCCTTGATAAATTTTATGTACTTTTTTTTTATGCAAACAACTTGTTTACTCTGTCCGTACATAACTCCATTGTGTTTTGCAAGCAAAATTATCTAGTATTGCTTCAAAATTTCCTGTTATTTAGCATTTTATTGGAGAACGATTTTTCCGAGCCCCCAAATAGTGTAATTCATTTACGACATTTGCGTACTCAATGCAACTGTGGTACCATTACAAATTTAACAAAGCTTTAACTATTTTTTTCAGGTCTAAATCATCTCAAAACAAGAAGAAGCATGGACCAGTCGGAAAGTAAGTACATATTTTTCAGTTTTGATCTTCAAATGGCTATTTAATAGTTTGTTTGATGACAGTAGATGTCAAATAATGATTCACAAGTACTCCAGAAATTATAATTTAACAGAAAAATCACGTCAATTTTTTTTTCATTTCTGCAATGTCCTACTACAGACCGCTCTCTGGAGGCACAAATAACCGATCCGGTTCTCAATTGGGCGGGGGCAGGCTCCGATGACCCAACTGGGAACTTGGGCGTGAAAGCAACTAGAGGAAGTACGGCTGCGTCTGAATTGCTAGTTTTGTGGCTAAGGCTTCAGTGTTTGACATGTACACTCTGCAGTAAATCAGTAAACATCCGCAGCCATATCCTCATCCCAAAAACACCTGTTTTGAACTCGACCCAACTTTTCTTGTCGGACTACATGTGGTAAATCCTTGTGGTTCTGGATCTCCTAAATGACTTGCACCTTGAGCAATCTGACAATCATAATTACAGGCTTTCAAGCTGACTCGGGTGAACAAGTAGGAGAACAGTAGGATCAAAAGTAAACAAAAAACAAAAACAGGATAAAAGTGAGACTTTTGCGGGCTTTCAGGAGTAGTTTTCTGTGATACTTGCCTATATCCACAGCATAAGCCTCATTTGGCACGTACTCACAACACCGTGTGCTCCATCATGAACTAAGCTCTTGGAAAATACAGTTGCTGTACTTCTGCGCCCAATTAGCACTTTGATTTTTCATTTTGACAGTGTGCAACATAGTCTATGTAATAGACCACGGCGAATATTATGCGTGAACAGATTTGCTGATTAATTAGGCAAGACCCCGCCTCTCGACTTCCTAGATTTTGACCAATCAGCAGGCGCCTTCTACAGGGCTATCGGGTCTTCGGTCATTCACCCGTTGTGCATCATAGACATGAATTTTTAAAAAAATGTCACGGCGCGCGGCGCTCGGTATCATGTAACGCGAATGCGCTCCCGGCTGTTGTTGTATTACAAAACGCTGCATTCAAATTGACCAATCACAGCGTTAGTCCTGATTTTGGGATGAAATGACGTCACGATTTAGTCGACTCAGTCGACTCCAATTGGCTGGCGCGCGGCTTGTATAAATCTGCATGCTTTGACATATCAGAGATGGCTCTGTGGATAACGGGTGATACTCAGACTATGTGCAACACTGTTATGAAAAATGTTCAATGGGTTTTCCTTTTTGGGGAGGGGGGGGGGGGAGTTGGGGAACAAAAATGAAGAAAAAATTATTTAAAAAAAGTAGGAATTTCAAGAAAATAGTAGGAAAATTAGGAGCAAAGTAAAACAAAAAATAGGAAAAAAAAGGAATACTTGAAAGCCTGTAATTACAGCTCGTGATGTTAGGACCTAGTCTCAAATGGCAAAGCATAATATGTGGAAGTGGTAGTGGCCATGTGATGTCTATTGTTCAACTGAAATGAAACAAGCTGGCTGTTGCCAGCTGGAGCTAGCTGAAAATAAAATTAATGTCAGGACTTAAAGGGAATATACAACATTTGCAAACATCAAAAAACAAAACTACCAAATTATTATGAAATACCATTCTGGACTGTTAGTGAAGTTTAAAGCATCCTGTAAAATCATGGCACCTGGTGTGCTGTAATTTTCAAGAAAAGTGGTATTTTTGTATTAATTTCCAAAACTGGTCGGCCGACCAGCGTTGCAAAAAAAAACTGGCTTTTTTCAAAAACTGCCCCCAGTTTACCATATTTAGTTAGTCCGAATTTTGTTTGCAATCGATTACACACCTATGAACGGGTACACACCACCCAGACTGATTCCTTGACCTTACAATTCCCCGACGTCTATGATGAGTGCCCCGTTTCATCATAAGTGGTTTCAGGGAACCAGACTACATAAACAAGATTGCGTTTCTTGTCTTTTCGAGCATCTACGCTCACGAAACTTCAAACAAGTCAATGTAACAAAATACTACCCCCCCCCCCCCAAATCCATCCATTTCTGAAAATTACAGCAAAAGCAAATGTTGTATACTCCCTTTAAAGCCCTTTTCAATCATGTCTAGTGAATACGGGGAAACTGATACATAATCCCTATGGGAAACCTGAACCTGAACAGTATTCATACTTTAGATTTAGGATCCCCCCCCCCCCAAAAAAAATTGTTTTTTCTCTAAGTGGTTTTTTTTTTGGGGGGGGGATCCTAAATCTAAAGTATGAATACTGTTCAGGTTTCACATAATATGTTTTGAAAACATGAAGCCTTGAAATGCACGTTTGTGGCCCATGTCATTATAGGGGTCCACTCATTAAAAACCCGGCAAAGCAACCGTGTTGAGTGATTGCTTTCAGCCGTCATCTCTCTGGTGTGTTTTGTTTTGTTCATTCATTAACAATAAATCAACCTCGTCCCCGTGGGTACGATCACTTTCAGCGCCATGTTGTTTCCCATCATGCCTTGCGCGATCGTAACCCCAGGAATTGTGTAATTTAAATGTGCCAAAATACGGTACATTATAATTAGGGCTGCAGTTTATCCGTTTTACGTGCCGACGCCATCTTTAAAATGTTAAAAGTTGTGATTTGGAAGAATCAATCCTTTCAAACACAACGTGTGACGTTGTGTTATTAGCAAAGATTTGTATTAAATGTACTAGCCCCACTAGTGTGGCCGTCAGCGCAGCATACCGACGGCCACACTAGTGGGGCTATAAATGTACGTACCCCTTTCGTGCCTTTACAACCACAGATACAGGGTTTTTTTAGTGAAAAACGCGGCTGACATAATCCATATCGTACAGGCATCGCGACTTTTGAATCATAATTTTTTTTTTTCGTACGTGACGTTACGTGCAAAGCACGCGAGCGCATTATGGGCGCGCCCGGCGTGCAATCTTCGAAATGCGCGTGCAGTACGCTTTGAATAGCCATTCAGCGTCATTTACGTCATCATCACAGCCAGGGGTTAGTGTAAGGAACGAGCACGCGCCCCTGGAGTCGAGGCTGACAATGAATCATATGGAGATCAATGCAATGAATGCACTAGAGGTCTGCGCATGCGTATCCCTGTTGAACAAAAGCATACACCTCCAAGATGGCTGCAGTCCAAATCATCTTGATCATCAGGTAGCTAGGGACTATGCAGACCAACAGTTGTCGGACATTCTTGTGAACCAGTGGAAAAATGCATTCCAACACTTCCCCATAGTGTGTGGACGTACGATGCTTTTGCGAGGTACTGAATTTTGTTAGTGAAGTATATACCAACAAAATGTTGCATTTGTCTATAAATGCTTCTGCTAAACTTAGATTAAGAAGAAATCAAGAATTGTTTTCAGTGTACATTTGTAAATATTTTAATCGGAATGTCAGTTAAAAGATGTGTTTTATTGAATAAACTTGAACAGATATTTAGACATTACTTGTGCATCATCTCAAATGTGTTTGGCTGCATAAAAGTAGTCACAGTCCGATATGGCCTGATATTCTCCCTAACAAAACAAATAAATAGACAAATAAACAGATCATTTACAGTCTATAAAAAACTGTTCTCGCCCCCAAAAAATCTGCAAATATCCATGCATTTGAACTAAACTGAAAATATCGGCACGCTTGATTTAGGGATTATCTGCACATAATAAGGTAACCTAAAATGTAGTTCATTCTGTTTATTTTGATTGCCCATTGACCATTTACTAAATTATCAAAGAACAACGAAACACAAACTTGACAAAACGCCTTTGAAAACGAGGATTGAGATAGGACATTAAACGTGCATTTTGAAGGATTGCAATGAAGAACAAAAAAAAAAGCACGAGCCGTTTAAATACAGGACTACATGTTTATAATAATATATGAACGCATTGATGGGGGGGGGGGGGGTGTATTTTAAGGTTAACCAAATCGAACTCTTCGGAATTCTTCAATTGGTGATTGTCATGAATGTGCATGATAGGCCTGGGAAAGATTTCCATATAAGAAGTTCACTCAACACCCTGTTTACAAACCCTATGAGAGTGGACTGAAAAATTCTAAGTGTTTTCTAAGAAAATGCTTGTATTTTCTCACTGCTCAAATTTACTTTGATGACATGAAATTGCTATCTGGGGGCTTGTTAGTCAATACAGAGGAAAATTAGTGAACTTCGCATATGGTAATCTTGCCAAGGCCTGGGTGCACTGTTTAAACATGAATTCCTTCTTCCAATTGTATTACATAGGTGCACGTACTATAGCTACTTTCTGTCTCGGATAATCTAAATAGGCATTTTAATAATATCTTACTCGATCAAAAATCCTTAAACCTTTCACCCAAGTGTATTTAATGTCAAACTCGTTGGTACATTAAAACGAGGAGCAAAATTCTATTGCATGCGAAAACTTAATAATACAGAGAAAAGTCGTCAGACATTCTCGTGAGATCCATCTGCCTGCTCCCTACAGCTAGGGGAACTTGCACATGTAGTCGACGACAACGTAGTCGTAGCAGTCGGGGTTTGGATCATATCCAAGGACGTCGGCCTGGTTGAACTCGCAAATGTTGGGGGGCCCATTTCTTTCGCAGTAGATTTGCATTTTGGTGGTGAATGTGCGTCTGGACGTGCACGTGTTCCAATTGGGTTCCAGATAGGCTTCAAATATGAGTATATATCTATCACCCCATGATCCGCAATCAATCTTTTTATTGTCTTGACCAATCCGTGGGGTGTAAACTAGATCAAAGATATGGGGAGATAGAGGATAAAAAAAACCAAGATAAATTATACAGTAAAGGCAAGTCGATCAGTTTCAGAGCAACTTGAAACAAAATCAAAATGGCTCTTCACCGTGTGCGTAATAACCGCAGGTGATTGCACAGTATCATAAGCAGAAGTCTTTTCATGCATGTTGCTATACGCCTTAGATGGCAGAATATACATGTACATGTCATAGAGCTCGCTCATTGGCGTCGATCACGGAATCATACTCAGTCACTAACGAAAGTGAGACTTAAACAAGTCTAATTCACAAGTGCCATGTCAGGAAGTCAGTGACGTTTAGGGGGCGGGGCTATAATATGCTGGCCCCTCTGGAACTGGAGGCAGCCAAAAATCCCACAATTTCAGAGTAAAACCTAAGGCCAAATTAAAAAAAAAAACATGGTTAGCGTCCCCGCCCGCTTCTTTTTTGGAGGCAGCTTCTTTTTTTCTTCTTTTTTTTAATACCGAAAAAAATAATAAATTTTAAACAGTGATATCATTCTAGCTTCTTTGTCTGTTGCATGAAGCCCATATTAAAGCTGGTATGTCATTTCCTGAGTCCAAGTGGCGGCCATTTAAAAAAAAGCTGGCGGCCATCATGAAAAACAGCACGGTCGGGCGGCCATTTTGGAGGGGAAAAAGGGCCTCCTCTTTCCTTTTTATTTTTAAAAGGCAGGACGCTAAACATGTTGGTTTTTTTTACTTGGCCTAATTGAAAATTGGACACAATTATTTCTGCACTCTCGTCTCGAGGGCGAAATGACAGACAACAATGTCACCAAATTGTCTATTATATGACTATGATGAATCCTTGAGAAGAGTGTCAACTTGAGTTTAGGCAGCCACACTTCATGGTGATTTCCCGTAATTTTTAAACATAATATTGTGACCCTTAATTTGAGGGGGAAATATTCTCCGTGGGCCAGGGGCCTCCATTTTTAACGGCATTCATTGGCGCCAGTGGCTGCGGGGTAATTTACCATATGAACTTAATAACCTATCATATGTAACACGAAAAATTACCTTTGTTGTCCCAATTGCAATGACTTATGTCAATTATTTATAAGTTAAGCCTCGAAGATTACTTGATAAATTATAGCAGTGTCTTTTAATTTAGAAACAAGAAGATATGTATTCGGAGTTTGTTTTCGTTACCAGCATACGGCGATCGGGCGCGACATTATTTGGTTGTACGTAATTGTCACAGCTATAAGGTGGCCCACAAGTGTCACGGCAGGAACAAATTGGCCACGGCAAGAGCAAAAGGGCCACGGCAAGAGCAAATTCGCCACGGCAAGAGCAAATTCGCCACGGCAAGAGCAAATTCGCCACGGCAAGAGCAAATTCACCACGGCAAGAGCAAATTCGCAAAAGCGAAATAATAAGGGTGCAACCCTGCAAAACAAATCCTATACTAGACACTAGTGCTAAATGCGCATACTTCAAAATTCTTTTAAAAATACTCTCACAGGACTGGTATTCAAGCTACACAGAAAAATGATGATCAATGTGTCATTTTCTTTTAATTTTTTGTTGGGTTGACCCCAAAGCGGAAAAGTAGCCATCTTGAAAAACGATCCCTCCACACCAAAGAAAAAACGCCACTTTCGAGCCCAATAGCATCCAAAATGCTCAGAATTGGAAGCCCCAAGTCCGGGCCAGAGGTTCATTACCATGTCTCTTCAATTCCCCAATTTTATGTGTTTAATAGGAAGGGGCGTAATCATACATGTCGTCACTACATTTTAAGTTAAATGGGATGGAGTTTGGCCGCCACCATGCATTTAAGTTTTTCTCAGACTTGTGTTTTCTTAAAAAGAAATGGTTTTCTGGCTAAGAAAACAGCAAGGACGAACCGGTTTTGTGCGATACTATAGGTTTTCCCGGCAAATTTCCGAATTTTTCTAATCAGTTTCATTATCAGCCATTCAATTTCGCGTGAGTTTTGCACATGTGGTCCAATTGGGGTTTCTTTTTCATTTGGGTTTCATTCAATTTCATTTTTAGGCAGCCAAGATTTCACTGTGAATGTTTGTTTTCGTTTTCGGGCAGCCTATTTCGTTTTGGTGCATTCAAGACATAACTTGTAGCAGTCTTAAATTAAGTCTTTGCAACCTTTTGACGGTTAACGCATTCAAATTAGTGAACATCTGTGCGCTTATAACGTATAACCATGCTTTTCGTTTCTTATTCGTTTATGGGCAATCGCTTTCATCGTTTGGTCATTTAAATTAGTAAGATTTTTTAATCGATATTTTTTCCTATTTTTCTCCGAGGTTCATTTCCCCCCCCCCCCAAAAAAAAGCTTGATGACTGTAAAATTTACGATGTTACAAATCAACTGATATGAAGGAAACAACATGCAACGAAAGAATGAATTGAAAAGGACTAAGATAATTTTCTTTTTCACTGTTGATCTTTTCTACTTGTTTAAACGTTTGATCAAGGGGCTTTTTTACGTTGACGATTTCTTGACGTGCAAGACATCGGGACACGTAATTATGTTTGGAAATGGTTGTACCGTCGGGAACACTTCTTTTGCGTTATTTCTTAAATGTTTTCTTGCGTATGTCTGACCGAACACTTACCATATTCATAGGGCCCATGCAAAGTTTTCAATGCAATACATCTTTGTGTCACATTTAACCTTATTTGCAAGTTTTATTTTCCATTTTGAGGGGTGCTAATTTTTGGTGCCTTCTCCGTTTTTGTACTAATGCAAAGTTTTATATTCATTAGAAAACCTGTGATGGCATTCCGAGCATGATTAATGTTACACGGCTATTTCAGCAAAAAAAGTTGCTAGAATTTTGGATATTTTGCCGTCATAAATTTCTTTTATATATTTGGTGATTATATGATGTGTCAGTACATGGCAGTAAGCCAATGACCACCCCTTTCCCACAAATGTTTTTAATTAGCAAATTTTGGATGACTAATTTGAAAGAAAAAACCCTGAACTGAACAGTGTCTTCCTGAAATGACATCACAGTAACAGCGCTAATCCGGAAAAACATGGAAACTTTTAAATGCTTAAAGAAGTGCACAATAATTTGCAATAAGATTAAACCCAAAAAGTGTTGTCAAATGTGTAGTTTTCTTACATTTCACAGAGTTGCGCAAAAAGAATTCCTGAGAAAAATTCATTGCACATTCCCTTTAAGAAAGAAAGTCAATGTACGGTTTGAAGTCATCAAATATGATTTACGCTAAGGAATACGGACACGTATGATATGAAGTCTTAAAAGATGTTTGACAAAATGTGAAACATGTTTGCCCATTAATGAAAACGAATGCCCGATCAACTCCTTACTAATGGTTTAGACGAAATTGAATGAACAACGCGATACTTTTAATATGAATGCATCTTTGATAGGGACGAGTGAAGCTAAAAGGCGATAGAATGCTCGGATAGGGAAATTGAAGGATTCTTTTTGACTGTCGAATGCCGATCTGCATGATCTTTCAATTTCAATCCGAATCGAATGACGTTAAATTGAAAGAAAACTTGGTGAAATTGGCCGGGAAAACCTATATAATTTCAATTAGGTGTTATTTTTTCTGTTCATAATTATAAAAAAAAAAAAAATTACGTATCAGAAAATTAACATTCAATGAAAATAATGATCTATTGTTATTCTGTCTTTTCAATTTTTGCATAATTAATCATTACAGTCTTACATCATGCTCCATGTTCTTCCTTCGACGGCAATTTATTAGTGTAATTAGAGATCTCTGTTTGTAAACTACACGTTTCCTTTCATAATATAATTTGCATAAATTGTTAGCGCCGGTATTTACATACTCACATGTGCATGATTTATGTGTGATGTGCAAATTAAAATTATTCGGAATTTCTTCGCGATGGCTTAAATTCTTTATTTTCTAAGTACTTCTTTGTCTCTCCATTTTTCATTTATCTTTTGTTTCTCCTTTTTGCATGCCCCCTCCTTTTTTCATTTATTAATCCTTTCTGTTATAAATATAAAATTTGTCATTTAATGTTAATTTTCTCGAAAGGATATATATATCCCTTCGGCTGTTTTATTTCAGTTTACTTATAATATAGGTGTTGTTCGTTCTTTTCATTAAAAACGAAACAAATTACGTATCAGAAAATTAACATTAAATGACAAATTTTACACTAATCGTCACCGTCACCACGAAGTGACACTAACATCAAAAAATCAATATTTTGCGATTTCGATTTTTTTCCTGATTTGTGATTAATTACACATAATCTATCACCTCAAGAAGTTACTAAACACATAGTTAATTAGTTTTGTCAAAACATTAATTAACATTAATGAACGTTTGCAACTTAATAGGTCAAAACCGGAAAATGCGTTTTCACGAAGTGTACTATACCATTCTTTTGCATGTAAACTGCCTGCACACTACGCGTCAAAAACGGGTTTTGCGTTTTCACGAAGTAACACAAATGTCACGTGATACGCGCGACTCACTTCTGGCGTCATCACGAAGTAGCGCTAACCCATTAGCTAATACACATGGTTAGCGTCACTTCGTGAAAACTCGAACAGCGCGTATTCTGATTTTAGAGTTTTTACTCAGTGACCTTAAGGTTAATTAGTTGATAACTCATTAATATTATTTGTTTTCAATAAAAATCACACATAAACGTGACATTCAAGATCCCAGCTTTATCAGACAATGTAAAAAATTATGAATTTCGAGGCTAATACGATGTTCAGATCACCGTTTCAAAACATCACCAACTTAAATCGCTTGTATCTCGAAACACACATTTTCAGCTTCGCGGGGTTAAGGTCAATTCGTGGTGTCGGTGACGAAATGTCACAAATGCTTGCCTATTCACGAAATTGAATGCCGAAAACGCTTACCGAGAGTCGCGCGAATTTGAACGCCATTTGTATGCTTTTCCAAATTGAATGTTGACTCTTCAATTCTGTATAACAAACGTGTGCAATCGTGTGCTCATGAAGTTAAATTGAATGATCCTTTTTTCTCTTTGAATGGAAGTCTAGTTCGTCAATCAATTTCGTTCTAAATTTAATGTACCTATCGTTAATTCGGATGCTAAATTTGCGAAGTTTGGCGGGAAAACCTATATTTGCTAGATTTTGTTATACTGCGTGTAAAAGCCCCATGTTTGTCGTTTTTGATAAAGGTTTCCCGCTCAGTTTAATAGATTTGGCAGCCAAATTAATCACGAATTACCCGTTTTCGCACGAATTTGGATGCACGTTTAGATCAACATTCAATTAACTAAATAGATCGTTAAATTGAAATGTAAAGGCATGCGATTGTACTTTTCAATGATTTAATTTCAAAGATAATGCATTCAAATTAAAATGTCATATCGGGTCATTCAAATTCGCAGGAGCTTCAAGTTGCGTCAGTTTGAGAATTCGAATTCGCCGGTAAAACAAGCTTTTTTTGAAACGCGAGCAAAGATTAAAGCTAATCGAAGAAAAGGTTGGAGAATTTAAATATAGAAGATAATATAGAGCAAAAAGTAATAATTAACACGATAAAAAGAGAGCAAAGGATCTCCTCGTTGAATATTGCATAAGGTTATTTTTTATATGTCGACTTTCGTGTATGATGTTTCATTTTTTCGCAGCACTATAGTTTTTACTTCTTTAGATTAAAGACAGATAACAGATACTTTGAACATGAAGAGACTAGAATGAAACCAAGAACAAAACAACATGTGAAAAGTGAAAAAAATTAAATCTCGCATCTTGCCTTCGTTTCCCATAGTTTGAATGCAGAAACTACTAAATAGAATGTGCAGAGATGAAAACTAAACTAAGAATCTACCGCAAATGATCCGAAACCAAACAGACTGCTAATTTGAATGGCCAGTTCAACCGAATGATATAATTTTAATTTAGGATGTGTTAAACATGAAAGTTGTACATCGATGAAAATATCAGATCTTAAAACGAATTTGATCGCCTGAAAGCAAATACGAACCACGGGAATGACAGCAGGGCGCTACTTCGCTTCAAATCCGGCCACTATCAAGATGATTTTGAATGCTATTTTTGCGAAATTGCCTGCTTTCTTCTTCATATAAATCAAAATACGTTTTTCAAAGTTGCCACTTAGGCCCTATATCATTTTAAGAGCAGATTTCGCACTTTTTTATGTTCACAGGGGTATGTGACACTATAAAAACTTACCAAAAAATAAAATACATGTATGGGTGGAAAACTATTCTTCAGGATGTTTTTTTCCTCAAACAAGTTAAAAAAGTTTAAAATGTCACAATCCCTAATTTAGAATTTTGGCACATTTTGAGGCGATTCTGCTGGCCCACTGCGCGACGTCAACAAGGTATAGCTGATGTCATATTGTTTTGGAAACAAATAGAAACACTTGTTCGATCATCTTCAAATACTGACTTTTTTCGCCATGTTACAAGGTTTCTCTCATATCTCAATGCAAACAAATATAAATAATAATACAGATAATAGTATTTCGTACAGTGTAGCCACGAGCCATGTTTTTGTTAGCTCGAGCAGAATTTTATTATGCCCGTGCAAAGACAAAAAAGCCATGAAAACATTTATTTTTAGATACGCATATGTTCCATCAACTCCAAAGACGTCAGAGGCTCCGTCTAACTTCATTGAAGTCTATCGCTACTGATTCTATTTTTGATTAGCCATATGGGTGATTCCATAACTTAATGTGGAGTCCAGTGAATTTTGGTGTCCGTCTGAACATTGTGATATTTGTTGCCCCATATATATAGGTTTTCCAGGCCAATTTCGCAAAAATAGCATTCAAATTCATCTTGATAGTGGCCGATTTGAAGCGAATTAGCTTCCTTATCAGAATTCAATAATAAAGGCCAAAAACGTAGGATCATGAATATTCATCAATATAATTAGCTGGCTTGACAGACTTCGACACCAGATCGGGCGCAGAGCCCTGCAAATTTGACAGCCACCGCGTGCAGTGAAGCGGTTAAGCTGTCTGGGTCTTTGTTGACAAGACTTATTAGTGGCCATGTTCTGACACCGGGGGCGTATTCGAAACTCCGTTCCCGTGTTGAATAAACACGAGAACATCGTTCCGAATAACGAGAACCAACACACGAACGGTGTTCGCGAACAAGATTCTCACTCTCCACTTATTGGGGAGTAGATGAAGAACGTCAAGAACAAAGATGGCGGACTTAAACCCCTACCGGAACTTGCGTTAATATTGGTGTATAAAAGCCAACCGCATTCTAGGTATGATCAGGCACACTTGTTTTGATGTTCACGACACTGTTACTCGTAAAATTCTTTATTTAGCGCATGTTAGGCCCATTTGGGATGCTAAAGGCCTTAACAATGCGATTGAAAAAGTTCAGAGACGTGCCACCAAATTTATTCTGAGAAGTTCTGCCTCGTACGAGGAGCGTCTGAAAGAGTTAGACCTCCTAAGCCTAGAAGATCGTCGCAAACTCAAGGGCAATGGTCTCTTTTTCAAGGGCCTCCAGAATTTGACGTCTATCACAATTAATGATAAGGTCAGCTTCCGCAACACTGATTTCCACAATCTGAGATCCTCCGATTCTCCCACTCTTATTCCCAACAAATGTAAAACTGGCATTTTTAGGCAAACTTTTTTTAACCGCATATACAACTCCTGGAACGAAATTCCATCTAACCTAAGAAATTCACAAGTTCTTTTTTTTTTTTTTAAATCGGGCCTACTTGACCACTACTCGCTAGTCAGTGATGTGTAATTTGGGTAGAGTTCACCCGTATATTTTTTATTATGCTAGTGCAATAATTTGTGGCCGCTTTTAATTGTAGTTTTTCCTTTTTCTTTTTGTCATTTTTTTCTTTGAACGGTATTTCTTTGTTTTCTTCGGTTGTTTGCTTGTTGTTGTGCTTGTCCCCTGTTTTTCGGTTTTGATGTGTGAACAAGGGTCCCCATTTAATGGGCCTGTGTGCCTGTTCGGGGTTTCCCTTTTGCACCACATGTCATTTCTAAAGTATTTGTGCAATGAAGGTAATAAAATAAAATAAAATAAAACAAAAAACTGAAAGCATTCACTCAATGCAGGAGCAGTAACAATAAAAAAAAAAAATTGTACGTGGTTTAGAGTGGGCTTGTCAGCCTTGTCTTTGCCCATTTTTATAGCTGTTTCGGGATTTCAATTATTTTTGTATTTATTCAATTAATTGTCCCTTCTTTTCATTCAGTGTTTTCATGCGGCGGCTGCCATCTTGAATTTTGCGCCCAGTTGCTCTCCACATGCACTGGGGCGTTCGTAACCGGCAACCCGAGAACACTGTTCCCGGGTCACCCGAGAACGGGGTTTCCAATACGCACCGTGTTAGCTAAAACGGTAAAAGTTAAAACGGTCGGTCGCCACGTGAGGCCCGTCGTAAAAAATAAAACTACCGAGCGTCCAGACATCGCTTTAAGTTGAGCAAGTTTAACTCGAAGCAGTTTGTCTCAGTTTCTAAGGTCACGTAGAACATCCACCTCGGCAAAAACCGCGCGCTAAAAAGAGCCTCCACTCTTCACATTTTTACAGTTCGCTACACGTGGTCTGAGCCCCTCACCGTGTGATGCCTGTTGCCATGCCGTGTTTGACATCGCATCCTCGGCCGGTCATGTATGGCACGCCGGTAAACATGACGACAGTCACTTGTCCACCGCGGCGATTTCCCCTTTTTTTTAAGTATCATATCGGCCTTAGACCGTTTGTGTTTACAATTTGGGGCTATTTTCTGTACCTTTCGTGGTGCAAAAAGACCGGTGTTTTAATGGAATTTAAAACGGTGTCTGAACGACCCCAGTATTGCCACCTCTACGGGCCGTTATCACGCGTCTAACCAGGAATTTGGTTGAGTCGTTAATCATTGGGGTCGTTCAGACACCGTTTTAAATTCCCTTAAAACACCGGTTGAACTCGATTCAGTGTAACTTTCTTGCTAAAACGATGTCTGAACGCTTTTTTATTTAGACCGAATCGAGTTAAACTCAAAGATAAAACGGCAACTTAAACCCCCTCGGAGGGAGGGTTTAGCGAATAACCAGAACGAGTTTATCTTCTAGTACGATGTCTGAACGGTTTTAGCTAACGCTGCCCGTTTTAGCCAGCGCAGTGACCCGGAGTTACGGAACGCTTTCTCTGTGGTGCGCTTTTGTATTAAGCAAACAATGTCCTAATTCTCCTACTGTTAAAAAAAAAATCAAATTTCAAGTACAATTTCCGCAAGTTTTCTGACCACATGGTCCGAGTTTCACATCGTGCTCACTCGCATAACAAACGTTTAGATGGCAACGCAACAACCGCTAACCGGAGCATAATTATCATAATACACTAATATATTCAACTACCAGGAAAACCTTTGCGTCGATTGGTCAATATTGCAACGTTAATATCACGTGTATTTTCACGTGACTGACATGTTGTGCGGGTTAGTTGATGTATTAAACCTTGAGTGAAATCTGTTCAATGACGTCTCGTTTCGAACACTGGTTTTCGAACAACTTTTCAGAACATTTTTTATGTCTTTTTGCACCACGAAAGGTACAGAAAATAGCCCCCAAAATGTAAACACAAAATGGTGTATATGTAAAAATGGTGTATATGTAAAGATGTATGATACTTCCAAAAAATGGGGAAATTGCCGCGGTGGACAAGTGACTGTCGTAATGTTTACCGGCGTGCCACGCTACATGACCGGCCGAGGCTGCGATGTCAAACACGGCATAGCAACATGCATCACACGCTGAGGGGCTCGGACCACGTGTAGCGAACTGTAAAAATGGAAGAGTGAAGGCTCTTTTTAGCGCGCGGTTTTTCCTGAGGCGGATGTTCTATGTGACCTTAGAAACTGAGATAAACTGCTTCGAGTTGAACTTTCTATATTTAAAACGATGTCTGGACGCTTGGTAGTTTTATTTTTTACGACGGGCCTCCCGTGGTGAGCGACCGTTTTAACTTTTACCGTTTTAGCTAACACGGTGTCTGAACATGGCCATTGTGTATAGGATCCGTGATATAACAAAGTTATTTTCACAATAAACAATTGATGTGTTATCCTGGGTAAGACAAAACAAAATATATTTTGAAAGAAACACACCAAATTGAGCATGAATCATCACAAAAATAGCAGAAAATTAGTTTGGTGTCCCCTTTATACGCGAAACTGTGAATGAGTTTTGACATGGTATTTTGGCATTTCTGGAGTAAATAATGTCTGATTTTGGCTAATGAGGAATGTCAAGATCTAATTATACTAACAAGTATTAATACATTTTTTCCATTTTGGGTCAAGATGTCAAAAGTTGGTACCCTAATTTATGGAATCACCCATATATGCAGCACCAGAAATGCGCTTCAAAGAGTTAGTTCATGTCTTCAATGTACATGTTCACGTAGTCCTACATTTGCCACTGCTACATCAAACATCGGATTTCAATATGGCGTCACATCATTCGAAAGACATAGAACAAGAAATGGTGATACTATCAGTTTTTGTGCCACAATCATCGCTTTTGGGTTCATCCGATGCTCATTTGTTCATCGGATGACGTCATAAAGACTGCCCCATCTTTAAATAAGGCATTTGTGTTCACACAAGGACTTATCTTCATTCCTTGAATGGTTTGGAATAAATGCCATTTGCGTTAGCATTTGACCTTTCGATGTCAACCAACGTGCACGACAAATTTATCAAGGGATAGTTTATCAGATCGAAAAGTGTTTACATGATTGTAAATTGTGTTCATGAGATATAAATGACAGAAGATGGTAATCTTTTTTTGGAAGTTAAATCGCTTGTAATTTGATATGCAAGACGTTATGATGAAGTCACGCTTGTACTCTTGCAATTTGGGCCAGGGTTATAAAAATGATAATGTGTGTAGCACTGGAAACGATAATATAGGAATATAAACTGGAAAAATTAAACGGTAAAAGAGATGAATAAGAAACATTGTGCAAACATAAACCCTTGTCCAAAGATGAGCGTTTTTTGGGGTGACGTCACCATGGCGTCATCATATATCAAAATAAAACCGTTTTAAGGTCAAATTTTGCCAAAGTACTTTAAAACTGAATTGAGTATCCTGTTCATTTTGTGAGGTACCGTAGTAGATATTGCCTTGTGCAACAAGAGGGAACACGCACTCTCAAATTTGTATCCTTGTGGAGACAACGCTTTGTTCCTTTGTTTCCAAAAAATGCTGCCTTGTGGAGACCGGAGTTTGATACGGAACGAAAGATTGCAAAGGTCACCACAAGGCCATTTCTAAAGGTGAATAGGTCAAGGATTTCACGAAATAGATATGTGGATTTTACTCAAACACTAGGAATTTCCAAGGTGTACTTATCGTCGCAAACAAAGTATTTTATGTCCGGGATAATCAGAATTTCAATCCAGGAAAGTAATTCTGGTTAAAAAAGAGCATTTTGAAAATAGCTTTCTATCCTTTTACGATTTTACACACGAGCACTTGACCTTGTGTAAACGCGTTAAATCCATCCCGTAAGAAGTGTGATCAGGCAAACTTGAGTGAGAATAAGACAAAAAAATAATGCTAAACGATAAAGCTAAAAGGTCTGGTTCAGTCACAGAGTCACTGATTGAAACCATTTTATATTTCCCCTTACCTCTGGTCAAATGATAAAATGCTTAAAATGAGACTTTGGATTTTGTTTATTTAATCAGATATCTCCAGAAAATAACTAAGGTGGGGGTCAACGGGGGTCATGCCCCCCCCCAAAAGAACTGATTTTCTTTTAAGTGACGTCGCAACATAAGGATTTCCCCCTCCTTGCTTTTCATATTAAATTTGGGGCAGAAAAGTTTGGACCCTCTTTGGGGGAAAAATGCCCCCTCCCCCCCAAAAAAAAATTGCGTTCTGGATCCGTCCTCGATAAGCGGCCTTCAGAGATGGTTGTTCAGTTTGTTCATGAGTCATGAATGACAATACTCAGTCATTTGAGCTAAAATCGCTTGTAACTTGATACCATTACGTCACAGTAATATGCACACCTTTGGATCAGAGTTGATGTTCCAAGTTTCATACCATGTACCGTTTAGAAAAAAAGGTCGCGGAGAAATATTGGCAATAAATAAGAAACTAAGAAGCGTATAGAATGATAACGATTTGAAAACGGTGATCGGATTGAGCCCAATCGCCCGTGTGGTATACGTACGTTCGCCCTCGCAGGAAAAGACACAAGCCAGGATCAAGCACAAGAGACGAAACATCCTGACGTAAACTTGAAAAACTTCAGCGAAATCAGCCTCCGAGACAGCAAAATGATGACGGTTGATCCGTGTCGCAAAAACGTGGTTCCAGTCAGCCGGTCATTATTGTCCCTTTTATCATTTTCCCGCTGGCTTTCTAAGCCAATTGAAGATCAGAACGTCCCTGCGTACATAGGCCTTTGCTAGGGAGATTGGACCAATCCAAAACAATTGATGATGCATATTCATGAACCTTGGACCAATTGAAAAGCTGAAACCGACATCGTATTGACATGTGGCTCGGAATGTGTTCTCCCGTGTGTGAATCTATAATACACATGAACGTTTGTGTCTTCTGCCATCTATTACGTATTCAAAACAATGACAGCCATATGTAACTTTTGTCGTCACTGATTAATCATACACTGATCAGCTTTCTAAATAATAGAATTGTAAAAACAAAATTCAGTTGGAACAGAAATTTCTCGTGCTGTGTTGAGAAAAAAGTTTCTGTATATAATCTAATCTAATCTTGCACCATGTCCCGAAGGACGTTGGCTGCACGATTTTTCACTCTCCACTCCTGTCTGTCTTGCGCTCTACGGTGTTCCAGGTAGAGGGCGCTGTTATCCATGATGTCATTTTTCCATCTCTTCCTTGGCCTATCCCGTCTATTTTTCCCAGTGACTGTTTCTAGCAGGATGCTAGAACATTTGAGTTTGGAACTTTGCATACAAGATATCATGATAGCCGTATTTGTTGCCTATATGTGATCCCAATCTTGCATGGCTGGTCTGGCATACATCTATTACCCAACAGCAATGTGGCACAATAGAAAGAGTTCAAAAACAAGCGTGTCGTATTGATCTTGGTTCATACAAGGTGCAAAGGCCTACATACAAGGTTTGCAAAAACTTCAACATTGACGACACTACTTTTGGAGAGCAAATTAAATACCGAGTTCAGTTTTTAAACATCGACATATGCTCCTTCCTATTAAAGCAAGTAATCGAAGTGCTCTTACAAGTGATCTTACAACTTTATATGGAAGAAATTCCGCACACTTTTCAATTTGTTAACTTTATGTTAACGATGTGTAGGTAGCGTACTGGGACCTTGAGTAGAGTGCTGAAAAACATGCAAAACGAAATCAGGCCAACTTTACTCACTCTTTAGCCAGCAAAATTCTCCAAAATTTCCATTGGGCAAAGAAAAGGTCTTCTGTATTTTACCGACCAAGTCTGAAGACTCAATTCATACTTTTCTTTAATATTTGCACATGAGAAGGAAGTCAAGTGATTTCAAAATGAGGCTAAAGACTAGACGGGTACATGTCCAACCATGGTCCAATTGTTTGAAAAGACTGACCTCTTCCTTCAATGTCAGCAGTCTGGTGGCTGACTATGGAAAAAGTGTGTAGAAATAGAGACTATATAGTACCAGATATGCCAGATGTTTCTTTTGGTACAATTGATTGATGCAGTAGTGAAGGGTTGTAATGCTGGACTGGTTGTTTCGTGTGCCAGTCTATTTTCTTGTATTTCGTAATTATTTTCAATGTCTTAAGTTGTTGGACTCTCATGCATAGTATTGTGAGTCCCAAAGTTTCGGACTACATGCTGACATGGAGCAATGTTGACAAAGACATGATCAATGAAGATACTGACAATCGCAACATCTTACCATGGACCCTTTAGTTTCACGGATGACCGCCAGACCGGAAATGTGCAGTGAAGGTATATGTTACGTTGCATTGTCGGACACTTTGCATTGTAAAATTCCCCGTTTGTTATGCAAACTATCCCAGGTTGCAACGCGCAGCATATCTTCACTGCACACATGGCACTTTGTGGGTCCATGTTGACTCAATCGGCCTAGAGCAAGGCTACATAGTAATATATTGACAATTTTTTTCCCAAAGAAACAATATTACATATACATGTATACTTAATAGGCCTACTTACTTTATTTCATCTCAAGGCAAAGAAAAGTAGGCCTACGTGTATGTACTTCAAAATTATCATTCCTTCATTATGTTATAACTTATGGGAAAAAAATAAGATAACAATAACAATGCACGGGAAAAAAACGCTGCCAAGAGATGCAGGGGCACCAAAACTATAAGAAAATATGAAGACTTTTGAAACAAACTTTGAAACGTTTTCTCCATCGGATGTAACCCAGTCATTGTGTCAGTAGGCATCTAACACAGTTAGACAATTAAATTATTGAATGACCCCAAAGCGCTATCTGAGCATTGAGGAAATGGCGAAGAGAGTGGCTTTAGGTTACTGCATTTTAAGTACCCAATCTCTTTTTCAATTGACAATTTAATTTTTCCCAGAAAAGAGGCCAGGCATTTGTGACATTACGCTTGCAGATCTGCAGCCAGCGGAGCGCCACCAAGTGGTGTCCTTATACATGCTGCCAGATGACCTCAAGAGGTTTTACCTGACCTTAGATGGGCTACTGATGTTTACCCAGCAAGATATGGGACGGAGAGGTACCCCCCCCCCCATCTCCTATATACCCTATGCAAGCCCTAGACTATTGTTACCTATAACACATGGATCATAGATATCTCAAAAGAATTCCTGAGATTCTGGTAACACAATGACCAACACAAAAGAGGGGGGGGGGGTCCCTCCGTCTCATATTGCGCTACAATTTATGTACTGCTCACATGGCGTGTCAGATTTGATGGTAATTACAGCAGACAACTTCAAACAGCACTGACATAACTATGACTTGATATTTAGCTGAATCTAAAAAAAAAGGGAAGGGCTGCTTTATGCGTAATACCCAAAAGCAAGTATTTGTGCATTTCAAGTAGTCAAATATAAATAATAATACATATAATAGTTTTCGTACAGTGTAGCAACAAACCATGTTTTTGTTAGCTCCGAGCAGAATTTTATTATGCCCGTGCAAAGACAAAAAAAGCCATTAAAACATTTATTTTTAGATACGCATATGTTCCATCAACTCCAAAGACGTCAGAGGCGCCATCTTACTCCATATTGAAGTTTATCGATACTGATTCTATTTTTGATGAGCCATTTTGTGCAGCAACCGAAATGCGCTTCAAAAAGTTAGTTCATCTCTTCAATATACATGCACACGTATAGTCCTACATGTGCCACTTGCTACTATTTTAATATGACGTCTTATCATTCGAATGACTTAGATCATATCAAGAAATTATGGTAATAATATCAGTTTTTGTGCCACAATCATCGCTTTTGGGTTCATCCGATGTTGATTTAGTTTGTTTATCCGATGACTTCAAAAAACTGCCACATCTTTAAACATACAAGCGTTTATAAGTTCAAGCTTTTCTAAATACAAGCGTTTAAGGTCTAATTTTGACAAATGACTTTAGAACTGAATTGAGTATCCTGTTCATTTTGTGAGGTGGTAGATATTGCCTTTTGCAGAGGGAACACGTATACACACTCAAATGTGTATCCTTGTGGAGACATCGCTTTGTTCTTTTTGTTTCCAAAAATGATGCGTAGGTAACAAGGACCTTGAGCTGAGTACTGAAAAACATCCTAACGAAATCAGGCCAACTTTACTCCATCTTTTGCCAGCGAAATTCTCCAAAATATTCATTGGGCAAAGAAAAGGTCCTAATTTCACCAACCAAGTTTGAAGACTCAATTTATACTTTTCTTCAATATTTTGCACATGAGGGGGAAGTCAAGTGATTTCAAAATGAGGCTAAAGACTATAGACTGGTACATGCCGAAGTCTGGTGGCTGACTAGGGAGAAATTGTGTAGAAATAGAGACCATTACCAGACACGCCAGATGTTTCTTTTGGCACAGTTGATTGATGCAGCACTGAAGGGTTGTTGGACTGGTTGTTTCAGGTGCCAGTCTATTTTCTTGTATTGCATATTTTCAATGTCTTAAGTTTTGGGACTCTCATACAGAGTATTGAGAGTCCCCAATTTTCGGTCTACATGCTGACATGGAGCTTTGTTCACAAAGACATGATCAATGATGATATTGACCATCGCAGCATCTTACCATGGACCCTTTAGTTTCACGGATGACCGCCAGACTGGAAATGTGCAGTGAAGGTATATGTTACGTTGCACTGTGGGACACTTTGCATTGTAAAATTCCCCGTTTGTTGCGCAAACTATCCCAGGTTGCAACGCGCAGCATTACCTTCACTGCACACATGGCACTCTTCCGATCTATCCATAAAACTTGGTGGCTCCATGTTGACTCAATCTGCCCAGAGCCAGGCTACACAATATATTGACAATTTTTTCCCCAAAGAAACAATATTACATATAAATGTATACTCAGGCCTACTTACTTTATTTCATCTCAAGGCAAAGAAAAACAGTAGGCCTACGTGTATGTACTTCAAAATTATCATTCCTTCATTATGTTAAAACTTATGGGAAAAAAATAATAAGATGACAATAACAATGCACGGGAAAAACGCTGCCAAGAGATGCAGGGGCACCAAATCTATAAGAAAATATGAAGACTTTTGAAACAAACTTTGAAACGTTTTCTCCATCGGATGTAACCCAGTCATAGTGTCAGAAGGCATCTAACACAGTTAGACAGTTAAATTATTGAATGACCCCAAAAGCGCTATCTGAGCATTGAGGAAATGGCGAAGAGAGTGGCTTTAGGTTACTGCATTTTAGTACCCAATCTCTTTTTCAATTGACAATTAAATTTTTCCCAGAAAAGAGGCCAGGCATTTTGTGACATTACGCTTGAAGATCTGCAGCCAGCGGAGCGCCACCAAGTGGTGTCCTTATACATGCTGCCAGATGACCTCAAGAGGTTTTACCCGACCTCAGATGGGCTACTGATGTATACCCAGCACGATATGGGACGGAGAGGTACCCCCTCCCCCAATCTCCTATATACCCTATGCAAGCCCTAGACTGTTACCTATAACACATCCCTCTAGATATCATCTCAAAGAATTTCTGAGATTCTGGTAACACAATGACCAACACAAAGGGGGGGGGGTGCCTCTGTCCCATATCGTGTACAAATGTACTGCTGACATGGAGTGTCAGATTTGGTGGTAATTACAGCATACAACTTCAAACAGCACTGACATAACTATGACTTGATATTTAGCTGAATCCGAGAAAAAAAAGGAAGGGCTGCTTTATGCGTAATGCTCAAAGCAAGTATAATTTTGTGCATTTCAAGCAGGCTAATCAAATATAATTAATAATACATGTAATAGTATTTCGTACCGTGTAGCCACGAACCATATTTTTTTGTAAGCTCGAGCAGAATTTTATTATGCCCGTGCAAAGACAAAAAAAGCCCTGAAAACATTTATTTTTAGATACGCATATGTTCCATCAACTCCAGATACCTCAGAGGCTCTGTCTAACTTCATTCAAGTCTATCGATACTGATTCTATTTAAGATTAGCCATATGGGTGATTCCGTCAATGTGCAGGCCAGTGAATTTTGGTGTCCCTCTTTACATTGTGATATTTGTTGGCCTAGTATACATGTAGATTTCCCGGCCAATTTTGGAAAAATAGCATTCAAATTCATCATGATAGTTGCCGATTCGAAGCTCCTTAATGGCATTCCCGTAGTTCGTATTAGTTTTCAGACCTTCCAATTCATTGTTAGACCTGACAAGTTCAAGTTTAACACATCCTAAATTGAAGTTATGTCATTCGGTTTAACTGGTCATTCAATTTGGCAGTCTGTTTGGTTTAGGGATATTTGCGTTAGAATTTTATTTTCGTTTTCATCTCTGCGCATTCTATTTTTTAGCACATTCTGCATTCAAAATAATGGGAAACGAAGGCAAGATGCGAGATTTATTGTTTTTCTTCACTTTTTACATGTTCGTTTGTTATTGGTTTAATTATAGTCCCTTCATGTTCAAAGTATCTGTTATCTGTCTTTAATCTAAACAAGCAACAGTGTAAACTAGTGATGCGAGAAAATTTAACACCACACACGAAATCGACATTATAAACAACAAACTCAGGCAACATTAAACTAGGAGCTCCTTTGCCCTCTTTTTATCGTGTTCACATATTTTGTTTTACGTTCTTAATTGTTACCTTTACACATTTTTTCATCTTCTAGCCTATTTAAATTGCGATCTGGGCAATTGTCCTATATCTCTAATCTTTTCCTCAATTGGCTTTATCTTAAACATGCTTCATTTCAGTCACATGAGCTTTCTTTTTATGCAAAAAAAGTGATCAATATGGTCATTTTGTGGCTGCTGCTTTGTAGCCGAATCTTGTGGGGGACAGTTAGTTTTATGCGTTTTCAAATAGGAACAAAGAAACAAAGAACAAAGACGAACAAAGTGATTACATGAACCGGTTTCGAATTCCTTTGCTAACAATGGCGAATTCGAATTCCTAAACTGGCGCGGATCCGGGGGGGGGGGAGGGTAGTCTGAGTATCACCCGTAATCCACGGAGCCCAGACTCCTGGGGGGGGGGGGGTTAAAAAAATCCCAGCTCTGTCAATTTTTTTTTTCATGGAAATTCATTAACAATAATGGGACCCCCCACCCCTGCTCTGCTCTGACACCCACAACAATTGTTCTGGTAATGTCCGCCTGTGCACAAAATACGGACAGAGCCAGCTTGGTTAGGGGGTATTTGTACACTAATCTGTAATAATAGTGTTAAGGCCAAAAAAAAAAAAATCGGTCTCTGGTCAGACCAAAGTTCCGGAATTGACGCGGCGACGCGGCTCTTTTTATTTTTTTTGCTTTTTTTTTTTCTTCAAGCTTGGATTATACAGACAAGGTGGGGTACTAGTTTGCTTTTTTGGTGTCCTCATATACATTGGTGTCCTCCATAATTTGCCTTGGTGCTTTCAATCATTTGCCTTGGTGCAATTTCCCATTCCTTGGTGCTCTTTGGTAAAAAAAAATTGAGAAGGTGCGGAAATAGAGGGCGCTGTTGGAGCTACCACGGAACATTTTGGAAAAAAAAAGATCGACGCGCATGATTAAAATCGACGCGCGCGCTGACCAGAGACTGACTATTTTTTTTTTTTGGCCTAATAATCGTCGGATTTGAACAGCGCCCCCATTGAAAGTATGGTACAATTCATGGACTCAAGCATTCACATCATAGGAGATAGATAAGGACGTGCAATAAAACGCACAATACGCTCTGGCCGTGTTGCAAGAAGTCTTGCGAAAGTCTTTCATGAAATCGATCACAATGATCCCTGTAAGAGCTGAACAATGCGACACCGAAAAATGCAACGCACATATGGAACACCATACTTTTTATATTAATATGAAATGTGATACTGCATATTGGCGGGATAAGATGGTAACATTTTAACAATCGTGTTTTCGTAACTCACACACGGCGCGACAACTTGATTCTGTTTTTGCCCCAGACACCGCATACAAAAACAAACGCTCAATGTAACGCGGAGGCAGGCACCAGACTATTCCTCATTTGCATACGCGTTAAAAATTTCTGCACGTGCAAACACGGTGACCGTTTTAGCCGATTTCCGGCTAACTTTGACAGATTTTTTGTTTAAAAATGAGTTTGACAGAAAATTTGACAGAATGGATTTTTCTGGCAGATTTCTGGCAGAATTCTGCAAAAATGGTTATTTAACAGGAAAACATAGCAAATTTGAAAAAAGGAAAATTTGTTTAAACAAACTTCAACCTTTTCAAACAAACCCTTGCAAAATAGGACAGGTTGCCTTGTGTATGTGCTGACGTTCACTGGGAATCAGATTTCGTCGTGACGCAACCTCGTTTTGACTGAAATTTACGCAATTTCATAACACCTTTATATGAATATAGACTGTTTGTAATGTAATTTGAACCTTAATTAAGGCAATATTACAACATCTGCATGTGATTTCAAGTGTTTATAGTGTATTTCGAGTAATTCATGGGAATTCGGCAGATTTTTGATAAATCTGACAGATTTTTGAAGTGCATTTAGCAGAATTTGGGCATGACCTTACGGTCACCCTGCTGCAAATGACCCAGTAGTACCAGGGTGAGATAGGTAGTGGGCCCGTTCATGCTCACACCCTGTGGATGAGGTTGGCCGTGCACAGGCGCTTTCCCAAGTCTGTTAAGGGAACCAAAGAAGAAGCCCCTTAGTTCTCCCGTTTGCGAATCTATACACATTATTGTTTGTGTCTTCTGCGATCTTTTACGTATTCAAAACAATGACAGCCATTTGTCGTCACTGATTAATCATACACTTTCTAAGTAATTAATTTAGATATAATTTTTTTTTAAGTTGAAGAAAATTCCCTTGTGTATATTGAAGAAAAAACAGCAAATGCTTCTGTTGGTGATATTATAGCCGTGTTATAGTTTTACTAGAAAACAAGAATATATACAACTTCTACTTTGAACTGTATAGGTTTGTCTATGCAGTGTTAATGCTGACATTTAATTTTATTCAGTTATAAATTTAAAGCTTTTAATTTCACGCATTTATCGCCCTGAAAAGCACCAGACATTGTCCACTAGTGTACATAATCGTCAATTTGGAACAGCACCCCCATTTTTATTTTTTACAAGATCAGAATGTTTTTGCTTAATTAATTTATTATTTTGGGGGATTTTGAAGAATTTTTATGGAAAGCACATTTGAATATATTTTTGTTATAGAATTTGAGCTATATAAATTAATATATCATCATCATCATCATTATCATTACTATTATTATATATATATATATTTTTTTGTCATAAAATTTCCAAAAATACCCCTTCAAACTGTCAAATGTTATACAATATCTTCTATAAAAAAAAGATGACGTTGAGCCATTTTTAAATTTTCAAACAAAAACAGAACATTCCATCTTAAATTTAGTCATACATCAAGCAACAAAAAGGGGTAATTTTTCAAGATATTTATCAATTGAAACAATCATGATTCAGCAACATAAATCATATCAGGTTGAACCTCTGTTTAATCACAACTTTTTGCACTTGCTGGTGAGCTCGTGCATCACTGTTATTGCGCACAAGTGCAGAGGTGATGTGTCTGGCGAATGGGTTCTAAACTATAGCTTACTTGATTGCTGTTGCTTCCTAGGTATAGGGTTATGAAGGGGGGTATGACCTTTAGAGTTAGAGGTCAAAGGTCATCTGCAGGTATTTTATAGCCCACATCACGCCGGGCACTGTCCAGGATCTCGGCCGCCTACAAACTCTCTTTTAGGCGTGCAGTTGGACACTCTTTCAGACCTGTGGGTCAAACACTAGTCATTACAGTTGCTCTCCATGTATAATTCAACAATTGCGTTTGTTTTCGAATTAAATTTTCAAGTTTTATGTTTTACTTTTAAGAGCCCAAAAAATAGGTACTTGTACTTTATGTTTTATTTTGGGCATCTTAAATCAGCTCAAAATCTGGCAAAGCTTTTTAATTTTTATGACATTGAGTAGAATGCCATGGTCCAGTGGTTGCGGTGTTTGACTCAACCACGATGGTGCGTGGGTTCGAATCCTGCCAGGAACATGGTGTTTGTGCCCTTGGGTAAGACACTTAACTACAATTGCCTGTCTCCTCCCAGGAGTAGAAATGGGTACTCGGGGTAATAATTGTAAAGCGCTTTCACGATGGAAAGCGCTTCATCAGCACTACGATTATTATTATTTGTATATCAACTTGTGGTTCTATTCTAATGGAATTATATGGATAATTTAACTTCAAGCAGAACTTGAAGAAACAAACAGTCTAATGTTGGGAATCTTTTACTTTATCCCGCAGATTATGATAATTTTTCAATAACAGCTCACCTTTCATAAGACACTGTCGCACACACTCTGCCTCATATCGGAAGCCAGCACTATTGACGTGGAGGAAGCTATTGTCAGCCTTTGTTGGCAGGGGAAACTCGAACAGCTCGGTCTTCAGATCAGCCTCTCCAATGGAGGTTGTCACCTCAAGTTTTGTAGGGCACCAAAACGGGCAAGGCACCTGCAACAAAAACAGTTAAAAGGACTGCAAAACGGAATTGCAATTACACAGAGAGGGTGCACTCGGAACAATCCATCTTGGAGGAGGTTGTTCTAATGATCTGCAGTTTTCAAAAGACAAGAATGACTAGAAGTATGTCTTGAGTTGATGAGGCTCATCACGTTGATGTTTACCTCTAGTTTCCCTGCTATCAAATGATTGAGAATATTTCTATTTCCCCGGGATAAGATGCCAGTCCATCACAGGTTACTCCCCAGCCAATGCCGGTACCCACTCCTGGGTGGAGAGAAGCAAATGGGGGTGAAGTGGCTAGCCCAAGGACACAAGCAGTTGCCCAAGGATTTGAACCTTCGACCCACAAACCACCACTATAAGAATAACCATACACTATACAAATATCTTATACAATAAACCTTGGCTTGCATCCAAGCCCAACTGTGAGTCACATAATTATTTGGTTATTTACACTTTGACATCTTCAGTAAACCCTGAACCTCCAAGGGATCAAGGAATTAAGGTAGCCTGAGCCTGACAAGTAACCAATATATCTCTAAATGAGATTTGTTATCTCTGTTATGTGTTTAAGGATGTTCCTTCGGGTTCCCAGGCATTTCCAAACAACTTCACATTCACTGACTGACCTTGATATGACCTTTGGTTCCTCTTATCTCCACTTCATTGGGGAGTCTCACCACAGTGCTTGTGCTCAGTGTTGCGACAGCCTTGTTGGGAAACAACAATGTAGTAGCAGTTGTCTCATCCACACCTGAATAACAGGACACACAGTCACAGGAGATTTTCATGCAAGAAGGTAGAGTTGATGTGATTAAGTTGATCACAAGTCAATAAAGAGTCAATCGGAGGGCCGTGGCCTCGTGGTCTATCTGGACTCTGGAGCATTGAATTCTCGGTCTGCGGGTAATTTTGCAGGTTTGAGTCCAGCCTGGGATAATGGTGCGTGTGCCTTTGGGCGAGCCACTTTGTCACTCGTTGCATCTCCCCACCCAGGAGTAGATTGGGTACCTGTGAGGGCAGAGATTGTTATTGCAATTGATTTTAGCTGCTTTGCGCCGAATTTGGCAGCATCGACATGTATACTACCTGGGGAACTGAGATGGTATTTGGAATGTTTCATACATTGGCCCAATGAGCAGGTTGATAATGACGTAATAATGATGTAGCGCCTTGAGCATCAATATTCATGATATTGGTGGATAAGTGCGTTTTATAAAAATACACATTATAAAGAGCAAGTCCAGTCACAAGTTAATCAAATGAACTATGGAAAAAAAAAGACATTCCGTATTAGTGTGCATTCTCTATTACATTGTACATGTGTCCTTACTTATGGTTGGATTGTGAATTGACTGTCATCACAAGTCCTCAAGAATCGCACAAGTCCATGACAAGTTCTCCAAACTCACGTCAAAAGATATTCAAATTAATTGTGACAAAGGCGTTTACTTTGTTATTGTTTATCCCCTGTTATGATCAGACTTGTGCAAGGACTTGTGACGGATGCTAATACAATACTTGGTTTGGATCTCCAACTGGTCAGTTATCTTAACTTCCGACCTCATACTCCCAACAAGAAAGAAATCTCACCTGAATCTGTTAAGGTGCCGGTAGTCTTGCATGATAACGGAGCCTCTCCAAATACCATGAGGGCTTCCTGCACAGGATAGATGCCCAAGTCCAACAGACCTCCCCCTCCAACATCTGCCATCAGACATTACCAAAATATTCAAGTTTCATAATTAAGTAATCTCAAAAAAAGGTCTAACCCCTGCTCTATCTCACCCTCCAAAACACTTTTAGCCACACAACAATTAAAATCAATGCGTAAATGTACACAAACCATTGACTGCTCGCATTTCATGCACTTATATGAGGACATTAATTAGTGCCAGCAATGGAAGACTGAAAACATTCTTGGTCTGGTCATTGGTAAATTGCAACCAAGATTGAAACCAAGTCAAGACCGGAACACTGCAAATTAGGTCTACAGATGGTCTTGAGACAAGACTGGCCTAAAAATATGAAGAAATTCAAACTTCAACAACTTAACTCTGCCGTTCCTTTATTTGCTATTCTTTCCTGAGAACTTATTGGCAAGCCAAACGATGCATTGAAAACCTTTACATTGCCAATAAGACCAGCAGCTAGGATCTCACGCAGTTTGACAGTTGCTGGGAAGAAACGGCTCCACCAACCCTAGAGAATTAACAAACTTGGATAATCAGAATCAGTGCCTTCAATACAAACTACTTGTATTGAAGGCAGTTTTGGCGTGATTAGCCTGATTAGGCAAAGGAAAATGTACTTCTGCTTCCGATTACATGCCTTTCATCAATAGGGTTGGTAGGCTGGGAATTGTTTTAATTCTGCAATTCTTGTGTGTGCTGATTGAATGTAGTATTCAAGCACAGGTTTCCTGCTGAATATAGCGATTGTAAGTAAGAAAATGTACAAATATGGACAGCTGCGTAAAATGTTTTTTTTTAAACATAAATTTGTGTTTAACTTGTCGATACTGCTAAGAGATTTTCATGTATAGGAGCATTAAATTTATGGAATTATGAAAATTGTTGAAACAAAATTTGAAGCGAGTTTCTCCATCAGATCCTAACTCAGTAACCACATGTTACTAAAACGAGGGATCTAACACAGTTTAGTCAATTAATTGAATTAAAGCACTAACTGGTCATTGAAGGAATAGTGAAGAAAGTGGCTTTAGGTTACTGCATTTCGCCAAATCTTTTTTTCAACTGACTATTTTCTTTCCAGAAAAGAGGGCAGGGATTTGTGACATTACGCTTGCTGATCTGCAGCCAGCGGAGCGCCACCAAGTGGTGTCCTGGGAACAGCGCAACTCCTGCATGCTGCCAGATGACCTCAAGAGGTTTTACCTGACCTCAGATGGGCTACTGCTGACATGGAGTGTCAGATTTGATGGTAATTACAGTATACAACTTCAAACAGCACTGACATCAGGCCAAAAAAAAAAATCGTTCTGCTTCTGATTACGTGGCATTTCAAAATAGGGTAGGTACGTGTAGGTAGGGATTTTTTTTGTTGGCATTTTTTGTGTGTGTACAAACAATCATATGGAGGTGTCTGCATGTAGTCAAGGGTAAAAGGTAGAAATTGATGATTTTCAGGTTTTCTTCGCATCTTCCTCATTTTTCCCAAAACAAAATTAGAGTAGGGGCTGTCAAAATAGGGTAGGTAGGGTAACCGGAAGCAGAACTATTATTTTTGGGGGGCTAAGTCCTAACTTTGACTTAGATTTTAGGGAAAAAGGAAGGGCTGCTTTATGCTTAATGCTCAAAAGCAAGTATTTGTGCATTTCAAGTCGTCAAGTTTTTCTTCCATTCTGCTCATGAACTCAGCAACAGTTGTTCTTTATCCCAATGATTGCTCGAGTGATTTTGTACAATTACTAAAAACCAAAGTCGGAGGGATATGGAAAGGGCAATACGTATGGCTTTTCCCTTTCCTGCAATACTTTTTTACCATTATGCAAAAGCAAGCCATGTGCTTGTGGAGGACAAAACCTTGTATTTAAGCACCGTAGTGTTTATTTTGCAAAGGTTATGTTTAAAAATATTGATTTATTCGGTTGAGTACCGGGACGAATTAGAATAAATTTGCTTTATCATTGATATGTAAATGAGACACGGTAGAGTGGTTAAGGGCGGGTAATTTGAATAGGGAGTGGCACAGGAATGTGTGCGTGGTTGGATTGAAGGTAGATCACTTCACGCTTGCGAGCAGCAACGACAACATACAATTTTTAACACAGTTGTTAAGTCTGGTTGTAATTTCATAGTTGTTCAATGTCTCAAACAGTATTTATAAGAGACGAACATTGCTACCCTTGCCTGAAGGAGTTGTCTTGCATAGTTCAGGTGTACGTTTCCATTTTTCCAAATATGATTTTGGTTTTTCGTATCTGGCAGTCAACACAGCAATGTTAGATAGGGTACAAATCCAGAAACAGCCATAATGTAATAGACGAGTGGTATCTTGCGATTATTCAATTAAGTATAGTCAAAGGCTCTGAAGCCAAAAGGAAAGTTCTGTAAAGCTTGAAGGTTCAAATGAAATCCACAAGTGGCAATCAAGGTATGGTCGGAGTAGTTTCTGACGGAGGTATAAAAACGAGATTTGCAGGTCGGCAGTAAGATTCATAAAGATCAGATCTACTAGATGAGATGCTAGAATTGTTCTAGTGATCTAATGCGTTCAGAACGCAAACAAGTCTGAATAGACTTCCACCATAGTATGCGTGATTTATCCTCAGCGGAAGGTATTTGGTATTGTACAAGACCAAAAAAGATAGTTCTGAAAAGCTTGCCTTAATATAAAATCAAATGTGGTATAAATATTTAGAAATAACCATAACAATTGTAAAGAGGAGGGAAGTCTCAAGGTTAATTCTATTATTGATTACGCAAATATGCTAAATGAAAGGCTCTTACGCCTAAATGATGGACCCTAGTTCTGTAAATATTGTCTCCATCAAGACGTCTTTAAGGTTCAAATTATTGAATGACCGTAATTAAAACACTGTCGTACCTGGTAGTCATCACAGCGATGAGACTAAACATAATCAAATGGGGTACGAATATTTAGAATTAATCATAACAATTGCAAAAACGAGTGTTGTCTCAGGTATAATTCTGTATAATTAATTGATTACTTAAATGTGTCTATAATGAAAGGCTCTTACGCCTAGATAATAGATGATAGTTCTGTAAATACCATCAAGTCTTTAAAGGTTCAAAGTATTGAAAGATGTAATTAAAACATTGGGTCGTCGTACCCGGTTGCTGCTGCAAGCACAAATACCAAAATCAGGATGATTTGATTGTTTATTGTGTAGAATGGTGTTGAAATGATAAAAAAAGACCGTCTTTGTAAGATTTCTGAGTTGTGAATTTGACCTTAGTTTGTGTAATTTTTGTTTTTCATTCAGATCAGTTGCAGTCGGTCGGGCGGATGGAGATTAACAAGATCAGCAATGTGACCAAGCTGGCTGGAAATAAAGCCCCCAGCAATGCCAACACGCCGTCACTAGCTGATGTGGACTACGCAAGCGATGAGGAGCAGTGTGGTATGCTATAATACTGCCAACCAAACCCATGCCTTAGGACTCCATGCATACTGTGTGAAGGTTGAGTCTCGATAGTCCGAAGTAGTCCCATTGGTCCAAAGTCCCATTGGTCCGAAGTCCCATCGGTCCAAAGTAAACTTTATACTGTGTAGTTTCACTGGTTCAGGTTGACTGACCCTAACCCTAACCCTAATCCTATTGGGCGTCGGACCAAGGAGACTTCGGACCAATGGGACTTCAGACCAATGGGACTTCGGACCAATGGGACGTCAGACCAATGGGACGTTTATACCAATGGAACGTATAGAGCAATGGGACTTCAGACCAATGGGACTTCGGACCAATGGTACTTCGGACCAATGGTACTTCGGACTATAGAGACGTCCCCCTGTGAGAACGCCCTCAGCATTCAAATGCAAAATTTTACTTTGCCACAGTGTACTACAATGTACACAAATTGATCGGGACTGGGAGAATGTGCTCGTTACATCCGGGTTATCGTTATGACCGAGCTCGTTATAACGGGAGTCGACTGTACATGTATACATCTATATGCTCTATAGCGTTCCTGATATCCTGTCCTATTAAGATATATCCATTTAAAAAACATGAAGAAGTTTATGAAAACTTATCGAACATAGACAATATAAGAACTGTTTCTAAACCACATTTTTTTTCGCTTCACTGTATTCTGAAAATGTGGTAAACTATATCATAGCCGTCAAAACTGCTATTTAGGCAACCAGGAGAGGGTGGACTTCTAAAAGGTAACCAAATGGCATTTATTGCATTTTGGAAACAATTTCTTCAAATGTTACTTGAGGAAAGAAGGTTCTCCTGAACTAGTGCCCCCAGATCTGTTGATATGAATGACGACAAAAATCCTTGCTGCATTATTAAAATTGTACTCTACATCTTACAAACAGGGAAACAAAGAAAATATTCATTGATAAATGGTAACTTACAATGAAGGACACTTTAAACTTTTGTTCTTGACATTGTCAGATGAGGACACTGATGTTCCAGCCAAGCCACATTTTGACACAAGGAGTCGCATCTTTGAGCTGGATCCCTGCCGAGGTATTGCCAAGGTCTGTCTGGTCTACAGGAATACCAGGCCAGGTGGGTGGGTGGGGACAGTGTTCTCTGCGGCCATATATTTATCCAAATTACAATTCGGGCAATTCACAATGCAGTACGCCACCAAGAGTTTGCCACAGAGAGTTCATTTTTCCCAGTGCATTGTGGGAGATGGTCGACAAATTCGCAGCGCGGGACATTCGAAATTTTTCGTTTTTCCCGGTCAGTAGTTTTATAAGCATATGATTCGAGTATATGTTTGCCCTTTTCTTTTCTTTGTACCAATATGGTGATTTTTGATAAGGCGGCAGAACGCTATGCCCAAATCTATAACAAATTTGCTCAAGTTGTCTACTGACACTCATTCAAATGGGCCGTGTTTTGTCGACCGTAGACTTGAAAAGTTGACTCTCCATGGCAAACTCTTGGTGACGCACTGCATTGTGAATCGCCCGAATTCTCATTGACGTCATTTTGAGCTTGATTTGAATCCTCATTCCTGAATGCAGCAAAATGCAACATTTGTCCAAATGAGAAGCCTGTCCAGCCTAGCAAGATCCATCAGGTCAGAAATCTCATGGTCAAAATGCCCGAGTCACCAACTGCGACAGAGTAACAACACTAGTAACATTGTTCAATGGGACTAGCCCCCACTGTCTCAGATGTGACAGCTAAGGCAAAGTTCGGGCAAGGACCATTAGTCGACTAGTGGTTGATTTGTGATGTACCTTACGCCTGCACACTGATAGCAACGTGCGAACGTCTCTAGTCAAACGCTGGTCAAAATGTCATTGCAAAACTTCTGGATCCTGGCTCTCTGCAAGCGTTATGAATGCACGCGGCTATTGGTTACCAGCGATGCAACCAGCCCCAGTAGGTTACTTCCAAATAGTCGACTAGCCTAGTCAACCACCGTCGACTAGACAGAGTTCGGGCAAGCGTTAGTCGGACTATGGTTAACCATTGGTCCACTATACATGTAGTCCTTGCGCGAACTTGGCCTTATGCACTGGTGTTGAAGCTCAGTGTACGCAGCAAGGTCCCACAGGCTGTGGATTGTGTTGAATCTGGGAGAGCTAGGGCTAAAGTAATTGAACAGATTGCACTTATCAAGCAAAGGTTAAGACCGTCAATTGATTCAGTCACGTTTTTTTAATGCAATTTTGTTTGGTTTGGTTACTTTTCCACAGGCAGCCCTGCCCAGCATCCTGAGGTGTGGCTTCTAGACAGAGCCCTGAGGTGGCATTTCTTGGCCCACACGTTCAGCCAGTACTTCCGCATGATGCTGATGCACCTAGGGCTCCCCCAGTGGCAGCTGGCCTACACTGATGTCGGCCTCAGCCCACAGGCAAAGGTTAGATGGATGGGAGAAGGAATGAAACTCACCGAGCTGTTCTTTTCCTCCTGGTCACAGTTCCATGACGTCACTGCGACCAAGGGCTAACAAGCTGCTTAGGCCAAAAAAAAGAATAGTTCTGCTTCCGGTTACCCGACCGACCCTAATTTTAGGCTGCGACCCTAAAAAATTTATGGGCAATTCCAAAAAAAAAAAAAAAAAAAAGATTGAATAAATAAAAATAAAATTTTGTTGTCTTTTCTGTCTTCACAAAATACCTATCAAACAACCCTTTTGCATAAAAAAATGCTTGTATTTATTTGTTTTCTTACTTACATTCGCTTTTTTCAAAAGAAACCTCCGTTATTTTTACAAATTCGCTTCGCGATATAAACGATGTCCGTACGGTGACTATATCACGTGGCGACGACTGGTTCCCGCAGCGCCGCGCAGGGGCCAATTTAGAAGACATGATGAAAATGCGGTAACCAGTCCATAGCTATGCGATCGCGACCGATAGCGCGCTAGCAGTGCAGGCCACTGTCAACTGGTCGGATTCGACATCGTGAAAAATGCCAAGAAAACACCGATGGAGAAAGAACATTTTTGCAAGTTAATTTACAGAATTGATCTAGCTTGTCTGTGTATGTATTTTCTGTGTTCAAGGGTTCATTTTGAGATCGCACTACTCGTATTTGGAGTGATACATGCCGCGTGTTTCCCGAAATTTTTGACCGTGAAAACAGGTCTGTCGGCCCATGGTGGGCCGCTCGCCACACATGCTCGCATCACACACCTCGGAGTTTTGGCCAGCTCCCCGCGTCTTGACTAGCGTTGTGCATATGGTGCGAACGACCTGAATTTTCCATTATTTTTTGAAATTATCGAACGTAAATATATTGACAATAATTAAAGGTAGGTTTTATTCACTTTTTGTTGCCATTTCGTGTATAGCTTTCGTAGTGCAATGGAAATAGTTCAGGCTAAAACTTCGCATATAATTGAATACCCCATTCAATCTGCATAAAAAAAATTGGCAAAAAAAAAAAAATTCCGACCGACCGACCCTATTTTTGAAAGGCATGTAATCGGAAGCAGAACTATTTTTTTTTTTGGCCTTAGCATAGACAAATATTGTTTAGCAAAATTAGCTTACCAACCAAAATGCCTTGTGATGTTTATTTGTATTGACTGGTGCTCTACTGTTTTAGCTTAGCACATCCTTTTGGTAAGCAGTATCATCTGCATAGCAGTGTAAAGATACATGTATTGGGCCCAGCAATGAGCAAGTGTGGCCTCTTTCCTAGTATTGCCCAAGGGCTGTTTCTCCGAGTCTAATAGAACTCGGTACAAACGTGAATTTGTAACTTCACAGTAATTAGTGCCCACGATACGAATTTGCTAGGGCTGTGCATCGGAGCCGGGTACCCGACCCTTGATGTCAGGAACCGGTTCCAGATTATGGGATCGGGTACCCATAACCAACTTTACAAATGACATATTAGTAACTTCTCAGACAATTTAAAAAGAAAAGGTTTTGAATGCCATTTGTGGGGTATTTTCAAAGTGAAAACCCGGCTACAAGGGAAAACAAACCGTATTTCACGTTTATGACATTCGCCAAAGTTGCAGTTTAGACCGTAAAGCTCACTGTACACTTTTGTATCTTGCTGTATTGACGAACCCATGTGTTAGTATTATCATGCGGACCATTGTGAAAAATCTGGATAGTACTTTCCCAGACCTGAGTTTCGTGTTTGGGTTTCTTTAACGGGTACCCGAGTACCCGTGTTTTTTTTCAATCAGGTACCCAGTTCGCATACGTCCGTATATGCTTACCCCTAGAATTTACCAAAGTTGAACACGTATATCTTCCCTGGCAAATTTCTTTGCAGTGTATGACACAAAATTTGCTTCACCTTCACATGCTAGAAACGTCTGTGTATTGAGGGCCCCCAAATTTTAGGTAATTAAAACCTGCCCCCCCCCCCCAAAAAAAAAACCCATCAACTTGAACATAAAAGTCAGTCGAACATTTTGTACTAGTGAAGTATGTTAATAGAAACATCCCATAGGCTCCACGGGTTTGTAGAGTCTATGTAAAAACAATCAAATTTTTTTTTTTTGTCTTGCATACAGCAATGGTTTAACCTGTATTCCCCGCTTCGGATCAGGCTGGATTCGGAGACTAGCCTGGCTGAGGAGGAACCAGAAAAGGACGATAGTTGGCAAGCTGCCAAGGGAGCTCCTAAGAGTGACTCCACGGAAGTCAACAAGCTGGACTTTGGACGAGTCTTTAAAGGCAAATCAGACAAGAAGTAAGGCCAAATCACATTTTTGGAGTGAAACGCTTAGGCCAAAAAACAAAGGCTCCGGCTTCTGGTATGCGCGCGTCGCCGTAGCCATGCGCGTCGGCAAAATTAAAAAAGGTTTTTTTTTTCAATGAAATGTCTCAAAACTGCCAAACTCACTGGTTTGACTGGAATCCTGCTGCTGCACAATTGTAACGTGTTTTTAGATGGGGTTATGATCGAGTATAAGCTAAATGTAGCCTCTCTCGGCTCCCATACATTTTGCACGAAATTTAGTCGGGCACCATTTGCAGTCATCAGCCAACATTTGAAGTAAAAAATAGTAAAAAGAAAAAAAAAGCCCTGTCGCCGCACCACTTTTGGGGCAAACTCCATACCAGAAACCGAAGACTTTTTTTTGTCGGCCTTACTCCTGTATACTGAAAATTTATGTTGAGCCCCTCTATTTTTTTTTTCTGCTTTGGAATATCTTGAAAGCGCATGTTGACAAGTTGATTTTTCTTTTGAAGAACTAAACTTGACATGTTACCCAAGATATGATTACACTGGCAGCCTTGATAAATTTTATGTACTTTTTTTTATGCAAACAGCTTGTTTACTCTGTCCGTACATAACTCCATTGTGTTTTGCAAGCAAAATTATCTAGTATTGCTTCAAAATTTCCTGTTATTTAGCATTTTATTGGAGAACGATTTTTCCGAGCCCCCAAATAGTGTAATTCATTTACGACATTTGCGTACTCAATGCAACTGTGGTACCATTACAAATTTAACAAAGCTTTAACTATTTTTTTCAGGTCTAAATCATCTCAAAACAAGAAGAAGCATGGACCAGTGGGAAAGTAAGTACATATTTTTCAGTTTTGATCTTCAAATGGCTATTTAATAGTTTGTTTGATGACAGTAGATGTCAAATAATGATTCACAAGTACTCCAGAAATTATAATTTAACAGAAAAATCACGTCAATTGTTTTTTCATTTCTGCAATGTCCTACTACAGACCGCTCTCTGGAGGCACAAATAACCGATCCGGTTCTCAATTGGGCGGGGGCAGGCTCCGATGACCCAACTGGGAACTTGGGCGTGAAAGCAACTAGACGAAGTACGGCTGCGTCTGAATTGCTAGTTTTGTGGCTAAGGCTTCAGTGTTTGACATGTACACTCTGCAGTAAATCAGTAAACATCCGCAGCCATATCCTCATCCCAAAAACACCTGTTTTGAACTCGACCCAACTTTTCTTGTCGGACTACATGTGGTAAATCCTTGTGGTTCTGGATCTCCTAAATGACTTGCACCTTGAGCAATCTGACAATCATAATTACAGGCTTTCAAGCTGATTCGGGTGAAAAAGTAGGAGAACAGTAGGATCAAAAGTAAACAAAACAAAAAACAGGATAGAAGAGGGACTTTTGCGGGCTTTCAGGAGTAGTTTTCTGTGATACTCGCCTATATCCACAGCATAAGCCTCATTTGGCACGTACTCACAACACCGTGTGCTCCATCCTAAACTAAGCTCTTGGAAAATACGGTTGCTGTACTTCTGCGCCCAATTAGCACTTTGATTTTTCATTTTGACAGTGTGCAACATAGTCTATGTAATAGACCACGGCGAATTGTATGCGTGAACAGATTTGCTGATTAATTAGGCAAGACCCCGCCTCTCGACTTCCTAGATTTTGACCAATCAGCAGGCGTCTTCTACAGGTCTATCGGGTCTTCGGTCATTCACCCGTTGTGCATCATAGACATGAATTTAAAAAAAAATGTCACGGCGCGCGGCGCTCGGTATCATGTTACGCAAATGCGCTCCCGGCTGTTGTTGTATTACAAAACGCTGCATTCAAATTGACCAATCACAGCGTTAGTCCTGATTTTGGGATGAAATGACGTCACGATTTAGTCGACTCAATCGACTCCAATTGGCTGGCGCGCGGCTTGTATAAATCTGCATGCTTTGACATATCAGAGATGGCTCTGTGGATAACGGGTGATACTCAGACTATGTGCAACACTGTTATGAAAAATGTTCAATGGGTTTTCCTTTTTGGGGAGGGGGGGGGGGAGTTGGGGAACAAAAATGAAGAAAAAATTATTTTAAAAAAGTAGGAATTTCAAGAAAATAGTAGGAAAATTAGGAGCAAAGTAAAACAAAAAATAGGGAAAAAAAGGAATACTTGAAAGCCTGTAATTATAGCTCGTGATGTTAGGACCTAGTCTCAAATGGCAAAGCATAATATGTGGAAGTGGTAGTGGCCATGTGATGTCTATTGTTGAACTGAAATGAAACAAGCTGGCTGTTGCCAGCTGGAGCTAGCTGAAAATAAAATTAATGTCAGGATTTAAAGGGAATATACAAC
The DNA here is from genome assembly GCF_015706575.1 of Patiria miniata. Taxonomy (NCBI): domain Eukaryota; kingdom Metazoa; phylum Echinodermata; class Asteroidea; order Valvatida; family Asterinidae; genus Patiria; species Patiria miniata. Next base: position 19,516,561 of record NW_024037072.1, on the reverse strand, counting down.
ATTTGCAAACATCAAAAAACAAAACTACCAAATTATTATGAAATACCATTCTGGACTGTTAGTGAGGTTTAAAGCATCCTGTAAAATCATGGCACCTGGTGTGCTGTCATTTTCAAGAAAAGTGGTATTTTTGTATTAATTTCCAAAACTGGTCGGCCGACCAGCGTTGCAAAAAAAACTGGCTTTTTTCAAAAACTGCCCCCAGTTTACCATATTTAGTTAGTCCGAATTTTGTTTGCAATCGATTACACACCTATGAACGGGTACACACCACCTAGACTGATTCCTTGACCTTACAATTCCCCGACGTCTGTGATGAGTGCCCCGTTTCATCATAAGTGGTTTCAGGGAACCAGACTACATAAACAAGATTGCGTTTCTTGTCTTTTCGAGCATCTACGCCCACGAAACTTCAAACAAGTCAGTGTAACAAAATTTGCTATAAATTACTAACCCCCCCAAATCCATCCATTTCTGAAAATTACAGCAAAAGCAAATGTTGTATACTCCCTTTAAAGCCCTTTTCAATCATGTCTAGTGAATACGGGGAAACTGATACATAATCCCTATGGGAAACCTAAACAGTGTTTATACTTTAGATTTAGGATCCCCCCCCCCCCCCAAAATGGATTTTTTTTCTAAGTTATTTTTTTTTTTTGGGGGGGGGGGATCCTAAATCTAGAGTATGAATACTGTTCAGGTTTCCCATAATATGTTTTGAAAACATGAAGCCTTGAATTGCACGTTTGTGGCCCATGTCATTATATGGGTCCACTCATTAAAAACCCGGCAAAGCAACCGTGTTGAGTGATTGCTTCAGCCGTCATCTCTCTGGTGTGTTTTGTTTTGTCAATGCACAAGAGTTCTGCGCATGCGTATCCCTGTTGAACAAAAGCATACACCTCCTGACCTCCAAGATGGCTGCAGTCCAAATCATCTTGATCATCAGGTAGCTAGGGACTATGCAGACCAACAGTTGTCAGACATTCTTGTGAACCACTTCCCCATAGTGTGTGGACGTACGATGCTTTTGCGAGGTACTGAATTTTGTTAGTGAAGTAACTGTACCAACAAAATGTTGCATTTGTCTATAAATGCTTCTGCTAAACTTAGATTAAGAAGAAATCAAGAATTGTTTTCAGTGTACATTTGTAAATATTTTAATCGGAATGTCAGTTAAAAGATGTGTTTTATTGAATAAACTTGAACAGATATTTAGACATTACTTGTGCATCATCTCAATTGGCTGCATAAAAGTAGTCACAGTCCTATATGGCCTGATATTATCCCTAACAAAACAAATAAACAGACAAATAAACAGATCATTTACAGTCTATAAAAAACTGTTCTCGCCCAAAAAAAATCTGCAAATATCAATGCATTTGGACTAAACTGAAAATATCGGCACGCTTGATTTAGGGATTATCTGCACATAATAAGGTAACCTAAAATGTAGTTCATTCTGTTTATTTTGATTGTCCATTGACTTCACAAGGGCGGATCGGAGGGGGGGGGGCAAAGGGGGCCATGGCCCCCCAAAACGAAACCATTTTTTAAATTTTTTTTTATGTGACATCGCAATAAAGGCAGGCAATGAGTACACCACCATCTCCTAAAAAAAAAATTTGTTAAAGTGGTCAGAAATTGCCTCAGATCGCACCACAGAGCATCTACAATCCAAAAAATGTCGTAATTTTTTTTACCCACTTTTTTGGGGGACCAATTTTTTTGTGGCCCCCCAAAAAAATTGTGTTCTGGATCCGCCCTTGTGACTTCATGGCTATCATTTACTAAATTATCAAAGAACAACGAAACAAAAACTTGACAAACGCCTTTGAAAACGAAGATTGAGATAGGACATTAAACGTGCATTTTGAAGGATTGCATTGAAGAACGAAAAAAAAAAAAAAAGGACGAGCCGTTTAAATACAAGACTACATGTTTATAATAATATATGAACGCATTGATGGGGGGGGGGGGTATTTTAAGGTTAACCAAATCGAACGCTTCGGAATTCTTCAATTGGTGATTGTCATGAATGTGCAGGAAAGGCCTGGGAAAGATTTCCATATAAGAAGTTCACTCAACACCCTGTGTACAAACCCTATGAGAGTGGACTGAAAAATTCTAAGTGTTTTCTAAGAAAATGCTCCTATTTCTCACTGCTCAAATTTACTTTGATGACATGAAATTGCTATCTGGGGGGCTTGTTAGTCAATACAGAGGAAAATTAGTGAACTTCGCATATGGTAATCTTGCCTAGGCCTGGGTGCACTGTTTAAACATGTATTCCTTCGTCCAATTGTATTACATAGGTGCACGTACTATAGCTACTTTCTGTCTCGGATAATTCAAATAGGCATTTTAATAATATCTTACTCATCAAAAATCCTTAAACCTTTCACCCAAGTGTATTTAATGTCAAACTCGTTGGTACATTAAAACGAGGAGCAAAATTCTATTGCATGCGAAAACTTAATAATACAGAGAAAAGTCGTCAGACATTCTCGTGAGATCCATCTGCCTGCTCCCTACAGCTAGGGGAACTGGCACATGTAGTCGACGACAACGTAGTCGTAGCAGTCGGGGCTTGGATTAAATCCGAGGATGTCGTTCAGTTTGAACTCGCAAGTGTCGGGGGGCCCATTTCTTTCGCAGTACATTTGCATTTTGGTGGTGAATTTGCGTCTGGACAAGCACGTTCTCCAATTGGGTTCCAGATAGGCTTCAAATATGACTATATATCTATTACCCCATAATCCGCAATAAATCTTCATATTGTCTTGACCAATCCGTGGGGTGTAAACTAGATCAAAGATATGGGGAGATAGAGGATAAAAAAAACAAGATACATTATACAGTAAAGGCAAGTCGATCAGTTTCAGAGCAACTTGAAACAAATACATTCATCAATTCAAAATGGCTCTTCACCGTGTGCGTAATAACCGCAGGTGATTGCACAGTATCATAAGCAGAAGTCTTTCCATGCATGTTGCTATACGCCTTAGATGGCAGAATATACATGTACATGTCATAGAGCTCGCTCATTGGCGTCGATCACGGAATCATACTCAGTCACTAACGAAAGTGAGACTTAAACAAGTCTAATTCACAAGTGCCATGTGAGGAAGTCAGTGACGTTTAGGGGGCGGGGCTATAATATGCTGGCCCCTCTGGAACTGGAGGCAGCCAAAAATCCCACAATTTCAGAGTAAAACCTAAGGCCAAATTAAAAAAAAAACATGGTTAGCGTCCCCGCCCGCTTCTTTTTTGGAGGCAGCTTCTTTTTTTCTTCTTTTTTTTAATACCGAAAAAATTTATAAATTTTAAACAGTGACATCATTCTAGCCTCTTTGTCTGTTGCATGTAGCCCATATTAAAAAGCTGGTATGTCATTTCCTGAGTCCAAGTGGCGGCCATTTAAAAAAAAGCTGGCGGCCATCATGAAAAACAGCACGGTCGGGCGGCCATTTTGGAGGGGAAAAAGGGCCTCCTCCTTCCTTTTTATTTTTAAAAGGCAGGACGCTAAACATGTTTTTTTTTTACTTGGCGTAATTGAAAATTGGACACAATTATTTCTGCACTCTCGTCTCGAGGGCGAAATGACAGACAACAATGTCACCAAATTGTCTATTATATGATTATGATGAATCCTTGAGAAGAGTGTCAACTTGAGTTTAGGCAGCCACACTTCATGGTGATTTCCCGTAATTTTTAAACATATTGTGACCCTTAATTTGAGGGGGAAATATTCTCCGTGGGCCAGGGGCCTCCATTTTTAACGGCATTCATTGGCGCCAGTGGCTGCGGGGTAATTTACCATATGAACTTAATAACCTATCATATGTAACAAGAAAAATTCCCTTTGTTGTCCCAATTGCAATGACTTATGTCAATTATTTATAAGTTAAGCCTCGAAGATTAGGCCTACTTGATAAATTATAGCAGTGTCTTTTAATTTAGAAACACGAAGATATGTATTCGGAGTTTGTTTTCGTTACCAGCATACGGCGATCGGGCGCGACATTATTTGGTTGTACGTAATTGTCACAGCTATAAGGTGGCCCACAAGTGTCACGGCAGGAACAAATTCGCCACGGCAAGAGCAAAAGGGCCACGGCAAGAGCAAAAGGGCCACGGCAAGAGCAAATTCGCTACGGCAAGAGCAAATTCACCACGGCAAGAGCAAATTCACCACGGCAAGAGCAAATTCGCAAAAGCGAAATAATAAGGGTGCAACCCTGCAAAACAAATCCCATACTAGACACTAGTGCTAAATGCGCATACTTCGAAATTCTTTTAAAAATACTCTCACAGGACTGGTATTCAAGCTACACAGAAAAATGATGATCAATGTGTCATTTTCTTTTCATTTTTTGTTGGGTTGACCCCAAAGCGGAAAAGTAGCCATCTTGAAAAACGATCCCTCCACACCAAAGAAAAAACGCCACTTTCGAGCCCAATAGCATCCAAAATGCTCAGAATTGGAAGCCCCAAGTCCGGGCCAGAGGTTCATTACCATGTCTCTTCAATTCCCCAATTTTATGTGTTTAATAGGAAGGGGCGTAATCATACATGTCGTCACTACATTTTAAGTTAAATGGGATGGAGTTTGGCCGCCACCATGCATTTAAGTTTTTCTCAGACTTGTGTTTTCTTAAAAAGAAATGGTTTTCTGGCTAAGAAAACAGCAAGGACGAACCGGTTTTGTGCGATACTATAGGTTTTCCCGGCGAATTTCCGAATTTTTCTAATCAGTTTCATTATCAGCCATTCAATTTCGCGTGAGTTTTGCACATGTGGTCCAATTGGGGTTTCTTTTTCATTTGGGTTTCATTCAATTTCATTTTTAGGCAGCCAAGATTTCTCTGTGAATGTTCGTTTTCGTTTTCGGGCAGCCTATTTCGTTTTGGTGCATTCAAGACATAACTTGTAGCAGTCTTAAATTAAGTCTTTGTAACCTTTTGACGGTTAACGCATTCAAATTAGTGAACATCTGTGCGCTTATAACGTATAACCATGCTTTTCGTTTCTTATTCGTTTATGGGCAATCGCTTTCATCGTTTGGTCATTTAAATTAGTAAGATTTTTTAATCGATATTTTTTCCTATTTTTCTCCGAGGTTCATTTCCCCCCCCCCCCAAAAAAAAATCTTGATGACTGTAAAAATTTACGATGTTACAAATCAACTGATATGAGGGAAACAACATGCAACGAAAGAATGAATTGAAAAGGACTACGATAATTTTCTTTTTCACTGTTGATCTTTTCTACTTGTTTAAACGTTTGATCAAGGGGCTTTTTTACGTTGACGATTTCTTGACGTGCAAGACATCGGGACACGTAATTATGTTTGGAAATGGTTGTACCGTCGGGAACACTTCTTTTGCGTTATTTCTTAAATGTTTTCTTGCGTATGTCTGACCGAACACTTACCATATTCATAGGGCCCATGCAAAGTTTTCAATGCAATACATCTTTGTGTCACATTTAACCTTATTTGCAAGTTTTATTTTCCATTTTGAGGGGTGTTAATTTTTGGTGCCTTCTCCGTTTTTGTGCTAATGCAAAGTTTTATATTCATTAGAAAACCTGTGATGGCATTCCGAGCATGATTAATGTTACACGGCTATTTCAGCAAAAAAAGTTGCTAGAATTTTGGATATTTTGCCGTCATAAATTTCTTTTATATATTTGGTGATTATATGATGTGTCAGTACATGGCAGTAAGCCAATGACAACCCCTTTCCCACAAATGTTTTTAATTAGCAAATTTTGGATGAATAATTTGAAATAAAAACACCCTAAACTGAACAGTGTCTTCCTGAAATGACATCACAGTAACAGCGTTAATCCGGAAAAACATGGAAACTTTTAAATGCTTAAAGAAGTGCACAATAATTTGCAATAAGATTAAACCCAAAAAGTGTTGTCAAATGTGTAGTTTTCTTACATTTCACAGAGTTGCGCAAAAAGAATTCCTGAGAAAAATTCATTGCACATTCCCTTTAAGAAAGAAAGTCAATCAACGGTTTGAAGTCATCAAATATGATTTACGCTAAGGAATACGGACACGTATGATATGAAGTCTTAAAAGATGTTTGACAAAATGTGAAACATGTTTGCCCATTAATGAAAACGAATGCCCGATCAACTCCTTACTAATGGTTTAGACGAAATTGAATGAACAACGCGATACTTTTAATATGAATGCATCTTTGATAGGGACGAGTGAAGCTAAAAGGCGATAGAATGCTCGGATAGGGAAATTGAAGGATTCTTTTTGACTGTCGAATGCCGATCTGCATGATCTTTCAATTTCAATCCGAATCGAATGACGTTAAATTGAAAGAAAACTTGGTGAAATTGGCCGGGAAAACCTATATAATTTCAATTAGGTGTTATTTTTTCTGTTCATAATTATAAAAAAAAAAAAATTACGTATCAGAAAATTAACATTCAATGAAAATATTGATCTATTGTTATTCTGTCTTTTCAATTTTTGCATAATTAATCATTACAGTCTTACATCATGCTCCATGTTCTTCCTTCGACGGCAATTTATTAGTGTAATTAGAGATCTCTGTTTGTAAACTACACGTTTCCTTTCATAATATAATTTGCATAAATTGTTAGCGCCGGTATTTACATACTCACATGTGCATGATTTATGTGTGATGTGCAAATTAAAATTATTCGGAATTTCTTCGCGATGGCTTAAATTCTTTATTTTCTAAGTACTTCTTTGTCTCTCCATTTTTCATTTATCTTTTGTTTCTCCTTTTTGCATGCCCCCTCCTTTTTTCATTTATTAATCCTTTCTGTTATAAATATAAAATTTGTCATTTAATGTTAATTTTCTCGAAAGGATATATATATCCCTTCGGCTGTTTTATTTCAGTTTACTTATAATATAGGTGTTGTTCGTTCTTTTCATTAAAAACGAAACAAATTACGTATCAGAAAATTAACATTAAATGACAAATTTTACACTAATCGTCACCGTCACCACGAAGTGACACTAACATCAAAAAATCAATATTTTGCGATTTCGATTTTTTTCCTGATTTGTGATTAATTACACATAATCTATCACCTCAAGAAGTTACTAAACACATAGTTAATTAGTTTTGTCAAAACATTAATTAACATTAATGAACGTTTGCAACTTAATAGGTCAAAACCGGAAAATGCGTTTTCACGAAGTGTACTATACCATTCTTTTGCATGTAAACTGCCTGCACACTACGCGTCAAAAACGGGTTTTGCGTTTTCACGAAGTAACACAAATGTCACGTGATACGCGCGACTCACTTCTGGCGTCATCACGAAGTAGCGCTAACCCATTAGCTAATACACATGGTTAGCGTCACTTCGTGAAAACTCGAACAGCGCGTATTCTGATTTTAGAGTTTTTACTCAGTGACCTTAAGGTTAATTAGTTGATAACTCATTAATATTATTTGTTTTCAATAAAAATCACACATAAACGTGACATTCAAGATCCCAGCTTTATCAGACAATGTAAAAAATTATGAATTTCGAGGCTAATACGATGTTCAGATCACCGTTTCAAAACATCACCAACTTAAATCGCTTGTATCTCGAAACACACATTTTCAGCTTCGCGGGGTTAAGGTCAATTCGTGGTGTCGGTGACGAAATGTCACAAATGCTTGCCTATTCACGAAATTGAATGCCGAAAACGCTTACCGAGAGTCGCGCGAATTTGAACGCCATTTGTATGCTTTTCCAAATTGAATGTTGACTCTTCAATTCTGTATAACAAACGTGTGCAATCGTGTGCTCATGAAGTTAAATTGAATGATCCTTTTTTCTCTTTGAATGGAAGTCTAGTTCGTCAATCAATTTCGTTCTAAATTTAATGTACCTATCGTTAATTCGGATGCTAAATTTGCGAAGTTTGGCGGGAAAACCTATATTTGCTAGATTTTGTTATACTGCGTGTAAAAGCCCCATGTTTGTCGTTTTTGATAAAGGTTTCCCGCTCAGTTTAATAGATTTGGCAGCCAAATTAATCACGAATTACCCGTTTTCGCACGAATTTGGATGCACGTTTAGATCAACATTCAATTAACTAAATAGATCGTTAAATTGAAATGTAAAGGCATGCGATTGTACTTTTCAATGATTTAATTTCAAAGATAATGCATTCAAATTAAAATGTCATATCGGGTCATTCAAATTCGCAGGAGCTTCAAGTTGCGTCAGTTTGAGAATTCGAATTCGCCGGTAAAACAAGCTTTTTTTGAAACGCGAGCAAAGATTAAAGCTAATCGAAGAAAAGGTTGGAGAATTTAAATATAGAAGATAATATAGAGCAAAAAGTAATAATTAACACGATAAAAAGAGAGCAAAGGATCTCCTCGTTGAATATTGCATAAGGTTATTTTTTATATGTCGACTTTCGTGTATGATGTTTCATTTTTTCGCAGCACTATAGTTTTTACTTCTTTAGATTAAAGACAGATAACAGATACTTTGAACATGAAGAGACTAGAATGAAACCAAGAACAAAACAACATGTGAAAAGTGAAAAAATTAAATCTCGCATCTTGCCTTCGTTTCCCATAGTTTGAATGCAGAAACTACTAAATAGAATGTGCAGAGATGAAAACTAAACTAAGAATCTACCGCAAATGATCCGAAACCAAACAGACTGCTAATTTGAATGACCAGTTCAACCGAATGATATAATTTTAATTTAGGATGTGTTAAACATGAAAGTTGTACATCGATGAAAATATCAGATCTTAAAACGAATTTGATCGCCTGAAAGCAAATACGAACCACGGGAATGACAGCAGGGCGCTACTTCGCTTCAAATCCGGCCACTATCAAGATGATTTTGAATGCTATTTTTGCGAAATTGCCTGCTTTCTTCTTCATATAAATCAAAATACGTTTTTCAAAGTTGCCACTTAGGCCCTATATCATTTTAAGAGCAGATTTCGCACTTTTTTATGTTCACAGGGGTATGTGACACTATAAAAACTTACCAAAAAATAAAATACATGTATGGGTGGAAAACTATTCTTCAGGATGTTTTTTTCCTCAAACAAGTTAAAAAAGTTTAAAATGTCACAATCCCTAATTTAGAATTTTGGCACATTTTGAGGCGATTCTGCTGGCCCACTGCGCGACGTCAACAAGGTATAGCTGATGTCATATTGTTTTGGAAACAAATAGAAACACTTGTTCGATCATCTTCAAATACTGACTTTTTTCGCCATGTTACAAGGTTTCTCTCATATCTCAATGCAAACAAATATAAATAATAATACAGATAATAGTATTTCGTACAGTGTAGCCACGAGCCATGTTTTTGTTAGCTCGAGCAGAATTTTATTATGCCCGTGCAAAGACAAAAAAGCCATGAAAACATTTATTTTTAGATACGCATATGTTCCATCAACTCCAAAGACGTCAGAGGCTCCGTCTAACTTCATTGAAGTCTATCGCTACTGATTCTATTTTTGATTAGCCATATGGGTGATTCCATAACTTAATGTGGAGTCCAGTGAATTTTGGTGTCCGTCTGAACATTGTGATATTTGTTGCCCCATATATATAGGTTTTCCAGGCCAATTTCGCAAAAATAGCATTCAAATTCATCTTGATAGTGGCCGATTTGAAGCGAATTAGCTTCCTTATCAGAATTCAATAATAAAGGCCAAAAACGTAGGATCATGAATATTCATCAATATAATTAGCTGGCTTGACAGACTTCGACACCAGATCGGGCGCAGAGCCCTGCAAATTTGACAGCCACCGCGTGCAGTGAAGCGGTTAAGCTGTCTGGGTCTTTGTTGACAAGACTTATTAGTGGCCATGTTCTGACACCGGGGGCGTATTCGAAACTCCGTTCCCGTGTTGAATAAACACGAGAACATCGTTCCGAATAACGAGAACCAACACACGAACGGTGTTCGCGAACAAGATTCTCACTCTCCACTTATTGGGGAGTAGATGAAGAACGTCAAGAACAAAGATGGCGGACTTAAACCCCTACCGGAACTTGCGTTAATATTGGTGTATAAAAGCCAACCGCATTCTAGGTATGATCAGGCACACTTGTTTTGATGTTCACGACACTGTTACTCGTAAAATTCTTTATTTAGCGCATGTTAGGCCCATTTGGGATGCTAAAGGCCTTAACAATGCGATTGAAAAAGTTCAGAGACGTGCCACCAAATTTATTCTGAGAAGTTCTGCCTCGTACGAGGAGCGTCTGAAAGAGTTAGACCTCCTAAGCCTAGAAGATCGTCGCAAACTCAAGGGCAATGGTCTCTTTTTCAAGGGCCTCCAGAATTTGACGTCTATCACAATTAATGATAAGGTCAGCTTCCGCAACACTGATTTCCACAATCTGAGATCCTCCGATTCTCCCACTCTTATTCCCAACAAATGTAAAACTGGCATTTTTAGGCAAACTTTTTTTAACCGCATATACAACTCCTGGAACGAAATTCCATCTAACCTAAGAAATTCACAAGTTCTTTTTTTTTTTTTTAAATCGGGCCTACTTGACCACTACTCGCTAGTCAGTGATGTGTAATTTGGGTAGAGTTCACCCGTATATTTTTTATTATGCTAGTGCAATAATTTGTGGCCGCTTTTAATTGTAGTTTTTCCTTTTTCTTTTTGTCATTTTTTTCTTTGAACGGTATTTCTTTGTTTTCTTCGGTTGTTTGCTTGTTGTTGTGCTTGTCCCCTGTTTTTCGGTTTTGATGTGTGAACAAGGGTCCCCATTTAATGGGCCTGTGTGCCTGTTCGGGGTTTCCCTTTTGCACCACATGTCATTTCTAAAGTATTTGTGCAATGAAGGTAATAAAATAAAATAAAATAAAACAAAAAACTGAAAGCATTCACTCAATGCAGGAGCAGTAACAATAAAAACAATAAAATTGTACGTGGTTTAGAGTGGGCTTGTCAGCCTTGTCTTTGCCCATTTTTATAGCTGTTTCGGGATTTCAATTATTTTTGTATTTATTCAATTAATTGTCCCTTCTTTTCATTCAGTGTTTTCATGCGGCGGCTGCCATCTTGAATTTTGCGCCCAGTTGCTCTCCACATGCACTGGGGCGTTCGTAACCGGCAACCCGAGAACACTGTTCCCGGGTCACCCGAGAACGGGGTTTCGAATACGCACCGTGTTAGCTAAAACGGTAAAAGTTAAAACGGTCGGTCGCCACGTGAGGCCCGTCGTAAAAAATAAAACTACCGAGCGTCCAGACATCGTTTTAAGTTGAGCAAGTTTAACTCGAAGCAGTTTGTCTCAGTTTCTAAGGTCACGTAGAACATCCGCCTCGGCAAAAACCGCGCGCTAAAAAGAGCCTCCACTCTTCACATTTTTACAGTTCGCTACACGTGGTCTGAGCCCCTCACCGTGTGATGCCTGTTGCCATGCCGTGTTTGACATCGCATCCTCGGCCGGTCATGTATGGCACGCCGGTAAACATGACGACAGTCACTTGTCCACCGCGGCGATTTCCCCTTTTTTTTTAAGTATCATATCGGCCTTAGACCGTTTGTGTTTACATTTTGGGGCTATTTTCTGTACCTTTCGTGGTGCAAAAAGACCGGTGTTTTAAGGGAATTTAAAACGGTGTCTGAACGACCCCAGTATTGCCACCTCTACGGGCCGTTATCACGCGTCTAACCAGGAATTTGGTTGAGTCGTTAATCATTGGGGTCGTTCAGACACCGTTTTAAATTCCCTTAAAACACCGGTTGAACTCGATTCAGTGTAACTTTCTTGCTAAAACGATGTCTGAACGCTTTTTTATTTAGACCGAATCGAGTTAAACTCAAAGATAAAACGGCAACTTAAACCCCCTCGGAGGGAGGGTTTAGCGAATAACCAGAACGAGTTTATCTTCTAGTACGATGTCTGAACGGTTTTAGCTAACGCTGCCCGTTTTAGCCAGCGCAGTGACCCGGAGTTACGGAACGCTTTCTCTGTGGTGCGCTTTTGTATTAAGCAAACAATGTCCTAATTCTCCTACTGTTAAAAAAAAAATCAAATTTCAAGTACAATTTCCGCAAGTTTTCTGACCACATGGTCCGAGTTTCACATCGTGCTCACTCGCATAACAAACGTTTAGATGGCAACGCAACAACCGCTAACCGGAGCATAATTATCATAATACACTAATATATTCAACTACCAGGAAAACCTTTGCGTCGATTGGTCAATATTGCAACGTTAATATCACGTGTATTTTCACGTGACTGACATGTTGTGCGGGTTAGTTGATGTATTAAACCTTGAGTGAAATCTGTTCAATGACGTCTCGTTTCGAACACTGGTTTTCGAACAACTTTTCAGAACATTTTTTATGTCTTTTTGCACCACGAAAGGTACAGAAAATAGCCCCCAAAATGTAAACACAAAATGGTGTATATGTAAAAATGGTGTATATGTAAAGATGTATGATACTTCCAAAAAATGGGGAAATTGCCGCGGTGGACAAGTGACTGTCGTAATGTTTACCGGCGTGCCACGCTACATGACCGGCCGAGGCTGCGATGTCAAACACGGCATAGCAACATGCATCACACGCTGAGGGGCTCGGACCACGTGTAGCGAACTGTAAAAATGGAAGAGTGAAGGCTCTTTTTAGCGCGCGGTTTTTCCTGAGGCGGATGTTCTATGTGACCTTAGAAACTGAGATAAACTGCTTCGAGTTGAACTTTCTATATTTAAAACGATGTCTGGACGCTCGGTAGTTTTATTATTTACGACGGGCCTCCCGTGGTGAGCGACCGTTTTAACTTTTACCGTTTTAGCTAACACGGTGTCTGAACATGGCCATTGTGTATAGGATCCGTGATATAACAAAGTTATTTTCACAATAAACAATTGATGTGTTATCCTGGGTAAGACAAAACAAAATATATTTGAAAGAAACACACCAAATTGAGCATGAATCATCACAAAAATAGCAGAAAATTAGTTTGGTGTCCCCTTTATACGCGAAACTGTGAATGAGTTTTGACATGGTATTTTGGCATTTCTGGAGTAAATAATGTCTGATTTTGGCTAATGAGGAATGTCAAGATCTAATTATACTAACAAGTATTAATACATTTTTTCCATTTTGGGTCAAGATGTCAAAAGTTGGTACCCTAATTTATGGAATCACCCATATATGCAGCACCAGAAATGCGCTTCAAAGAGTTAGTTCATGTCTTCAATGTACATGTTCACGTAGTCCTACATTTGCCACTGCTACATCAAACATCGGATTTCAATATGGCGTCACATCATTCGAAAGACATAGAACAAGAAATGGTGATACTATCAGTTTTTGTGCCACAATCATCGCTTTTGGGTTCATCCGATGCTCATTTGTTCATCGGATGACGTCGTAAAGACTGCCCCATCTTTAAATAAGGCATTTGTGTTCACACAAGGACTTATCTTCATTCCTTGAATGGTTTGGAATAAATGCCATTTGCGTTAGTATTTGACCTTTCGATGTCAACCAACGTGCACGACAAATTTATCAAGGGATAGTTTATCAGATCGAAAAGTGTTTACATGATTGTAAATTGTGTTCATGAGATATAAATGACAGAAGATGGTAATCTTTTTTTTGAAGTTAAATCGCTTGTAATTTGATATGCAATGACGTTATGATGAAGTCACGCTTGTACTCTTGCAATTTGGGCCAGGGTTATAAAAATGATAATGTGTGTAGCACTGGAAACGATAATATAGGAATATAAACTGGAAAAATTAAACGGTAAAAGAGATGAATAAGAAACATTGTGCAAACATAAACCCTTGTCCAAAGATGAGCGTTTTTTGGGGTGACGTCACCATGGCGTCATCATATATCAAAATAAAACCGTTTTAAGGTCAAATTTTGCCAAAGTACTTTAAAACTGAATTGAGTATCCTGTTCATTTTGTGAGGTACCGTAGTAGATATTGCCTTGTGCAACAAGAGGGAACACGCACTCTCAAATTTGTATCCTTGTGGAGACAACGCTTTGTTCCTTTGTTTCCAAAAAATGCTGCCTTGTGGAGACCGGAGTTTGATACGGAACGAAAGATTGCAAAGGTCACCACAAGGCCATTTCTAAAGGTGAATAGGTCAAGGATTTCACGAAATAGATATGTGGATTTTACTCAAAAACTAGGAATTTCCAAGGTGTACTTATCGTCGCAAACAAAGTATTTTATGTCAGGGATAATCAGAATTTCAATCCAGGAAAGTAATTCTGGTTAAAAAAGAGCATTTTGAAAATAGCTTTCTATCCTTTTACGATTTTACACACGAGCACTTGACCTTGTGTAAACGCGTTAAATCCATCCCGTAAGAAGTGTGATCAGGCAAACTTGAGTGAGAATAAGACAAAAAAATAATGCTAAACGATAAAGCTAAAAGGACTGGTTCAGTCACAGAGTCACTGATTGAAACCATTTTATATTTTCCCTTACCTCTGGTCAAATGATAAAATGCTTAAAATGAGACTTTGGATTTTGTTTATTTAATCAGATATCTCCAGAAAATAACTAAGGTGGGGGTCAACGGGGGTCATGCCCCCCCCCCCCCAAAAAAAGAACTGATTTTCTTTTAAGTGACGTCGCAACATAAGGATTTCCCCCTCCTTGCTTTTCATATTAAATTTGGGGCAGAAAAGTTTGGACCCTCTTTGGGGGAAAAATGCCCCCTCCCCCCCAAAAAAATTGCGTTCTGGATCCGTCCTCGATAAGCGGCCTTCAGAGATGGTTGTTCAGTTTGTTCATGAGTCATGAATGACAATACTCAGTCATTTGAGCTAAAATCGCTTGTAACTTGATACCATTACGTCACAGTAATATGCACACCTTTGGATCAGAGTTGATGTTCCAAGTTTCATACCATGTACCGTTTAGAAAAAAAGGTCGCGGAGAAATATTGGCAATAAATAAGAAACTAAGAAGCGTATAGAATGATAACGATTTGAAAACGGTGATCGGATTGAGCCCAATCGCCCGTGTGGTATACGTACGTTCGCCCTCGCAGGAAAAGACACAAGCCAGGATCAAGCACAAGAGACGAAACATCCTGACGTAAACTTGAAAAACTTCAGCGAAATCAGCCTCCGAGACAGCAAAATGATGACGGTTGATCCGTGTCGCAAAAACGTGGTTCCAGTCAGCCGGTCATTATTGTCCCTTTTATCGTTTTCCCGCTGGCTTTCTAAGCCAATTGAAGATCAGAACGTCCCTGCGTACATAGGCCTTTGCTAGGGAGATTGGACCAATCCAAAACAATTGATGATGCATATTCATGAACCTTGGACCAATTGAAAAGCTGAAACCGACATCGTATTGACATGTGGCTCGGAATGTGTTCTCCCGTGTGTGAATCTATAATACACATGAACGTTTGTGTCTTCTGCCATCTATTACGTATTCAAAACAATGACAGCCATATGTAACTTTTGTCGTCACTGATTAATCATACACTGATCAGCTTTCTAAATAATAGAATTGTAAAAACAAAATTCAGTTGGAACAGAAATTTCTCGTGCTGTGTTGAGAAAAAAGTTTCTGTATATAATCTAATCTAATCTTGCACCATGTCCCGAAGGACGTTGGCTGCACGATTTTTCACTCTCCACTCCTGTCTGTCTTGCGCTCTACGGTGTTCCAGGTAGAGGGCGCTGTTATCCATGATGTCATTTTTCCATCTCTTCCTTGGCCTATCCCGTCTATTTTTCCCAGTGACTGTTTCTAGCAGGATGCTAGAACATTTGAGTTTGGAACTTTGCATACAAGATATCATGATAGCCGTATTTGTTGCCTATATGTGATCCCAATCTTGCATGGCTGGTCTGGCATACATCTATTACCCAACAGCAATGTGGCACAATAGAAAGAGTTCAAAAACAAGCGTGTCGTATTGATCTTGGTTCATACAAGGTGCAAAGGCCTACATACAAGGTTTGCAAAAACTTCAACATTGACGACACTACTTTTGGAGAGCAAATTAAATACCGAGTTCAGTTTTTAAACATCGACATATGCTCCTTCCTATTAAAGCAAGTAATCGAAGTGCTCTTACAAGTGATCTTACAACTTTATATGGAAGAAATTCCGCACACTTTTCAATTTGTTAACTTTATGTTAACGATGTGTAGGTAGCGTACTGGGACCTTGAGTAGAGTGCTGAAAAACATGCAAAACGAAATCTCCAAAATTTCCATTGGGCAAAGAAAAGGTCTTCTGTATTTTACCGACCAAGTCTGAAGACTCAATTCATACTTTTCTTTAATATTTGCACATGAGAAGGAAGTCAAGTGATTTCAAAATGAGGCTAAAGACTAGACGGGTACATGTCCAACCATGGTCCAATTGTTTGAAAAGACTGACCTCTTCCTTCAATGTCAGCAGTCTGGTGGCTGACTATGGAAAAAGTGTGTAGAAATAGAGACTATATAGTACCAGATATGCCAGATGTTTCTTTTGGTACAATTGATTGATGCAGTAGTGAAGGGTTGTAATGCTGGACTGGTTGTTTCGTGTACCAGTCTATTTTCTTGTATTTCGTAATTATTTTCAATGTCTTAAGTTGTTGGACTCTCATGCATAGTATTGTGAGTCCCAAAGTTTCGGACTACATGCTGACATGGAGCAATGTTGACAAAGACATGATCAATGAAGATACTGACAATCGCAACATCTTACCATGGACCCTTTAGTTTCACGGATGACCGCCAGACCGGAAATGTGCAGTGAAGGTATATGTTACGTTGCATTGTCGGACACTTTGCATTGTAAAATTCCCCGTTTGTTATGCAAACTATCCCAGGTTGCAACGCGCAGCATATCTTCACTGCACACATGGCACTTTGTGGGTCCATGTTGACTCAATCGGCCTAGAGCAAGGCTACATAGTAATATATTGACAATTTTTTTCCCAAAGAAACAATATTACATATACATGTATACTTAATAGGCCTACTTACTTTATTTCATCTCAAGGCAAAGAAAAGTAGGCCTACGTGTATGTACTTCAAAATTATCATTCCTTCATTATGTTATAACTTATGGGAAAAAAATAAGATAACAATAACAATGCACGGGAAAAAAACGCTGCCAAGAGATGCAGGGGCACCAAAACTATAAGAAAATATGAAGACTTTTGAAACAAACTTTGAAACGTTTTCTCCATCGGATGTAACCCAGTCATTGTGTCAGTAGGCATCTAACACAGTTAGACAATTAAATTATTGAATGACCCCAAAGCGCTATCTGAGCATTGAAGAAATGGCGAAGAGAGTGGCTTTAGGTTACTGCATTTTAAGTACCCAATCTCTTTTTCAATTGACAATTTAATTTTTCCCAGAAAAGAGGCCAGGCATTTGTGACATTACGCTTGCAGATCTGCAGCCAGCGGAGCGCCACCAAGTGGTGTCCTTATACATGCTGCCAGATGACCTCAAGAGGTTTTACCTGACCTTAGATGGGCTACTGATGTTTACCCAGCAAGATATGGGACGGAGAGGTACCCCCCCCCCCCATCTCCTATATACCCTATGCAAGCCCTAGACTATTGTTACCTATAACACATGGATCATAGATATCTCAAAAGAATTCCTGAGATTCTGGTAACACAATGACCAACACAAAAGAGGGGGGGGGGGGGTCCCTCCGTCTCATATTGCGCTACAATTTATGTACTGCTCACATGGCGTGTCAGATTTGATGGTAATTACAGCAGACAACTTCAAACAGCACTGACATAACTATGACTTGATATTTAGCTGAATCTAAAAAAAAAGGGAAGGGCTGCTTTATGCGTAATACCCAAAAGCAAGTATTTGTGCATTTCAAGTAGTCAAATATAAATAATAATACATATAATAGTTTTCGTACAGTGTAGCAACAAACCATGTTTTTGTTAGCTCCGAGCAGAATTTTATTATGCCCGTGCAAAGACAAAAAAAGCCATTAAAACATTTATTTTTAGATACGCATATGTTCCATCAACTCCAAAGACGTCAGAGGCGCCATCTTACTCCATATTGAAGTTTATCGATACTGATTCTATTTTTGATGAGCCATTTTGTGCAGCAACCGAAATGCGCTTCAAAAAGTTAGTTCATCTCTTCAATATACATGCACACGTATAGTCCTACATGTGCCACTTGCTACTATTTTAATATGACGTCTTATCATTCGAATGACTTAGATCATATCAAGAAATTATGGTAATAATATCAGTTTTTGTGCCACAATCATCGCTTTTGGGTTCATCCGATGTTGATTTAGTTTGTTTATCCGATGACTTCAAAAAAACTGCCACATCTTTAAACATACAAGCGTTTATAAGTTCAAGCTTTTCTAAATACAAGCGTTTAAGGTCTAATTTTGACAAATGACTTTAGAACTGAATTGAGTATCCTGTTCATTTTGTGAGGTGGTAGATATTGCCTTTTGCAGAGGGAACACGTATACACACTCAAATGTGTATCCTTGTGGAGACATCGCTTTGTTCTTTTTGTTTCCAAAAATGATGCGTAGGTAACAAGGACCTTGAGCTGAGTACTGAAAAACATCCTAACGAAATCAGGCCAACTTTACTCCATCTTTTGCCAGCGAAATTCTCCAAAATATTCATTGGGCAAAGAAAAGGTCCTGATTTCACCAACCAAGTTTGAAGACTCAATTTATACTTTTCTTCAATATTTTGCACATGAGGGGGAAGTCAAGTGATTTCAAAATGAGGCTAAAGACTATAGACTGGTACATGCCGAAGTCTGGTGGCTGACTAGGGAGAAATTGTGTAGAAATAGAGACCAGTACCAGACACGCCAGATGTTTCTTTTGGCACAGTTGATTGATGCAGCACTGAAGGGTTGTTGGACTGGTTGTTTCAGGTGCCAGTCTATTTTCTTGTATTGCATATTTTCAATGTCTTAAGTTTTGGGACTCTCATACAGAGTATTGAGAGTCCCCAATTTTCGGTCTACATGCTGACATGGAGCTTTGTTCACAAAGACATGATCAATGATGATATTGACCATCGCAGCATCTTACCATGGACCCTTTAGTTTCACGGATGACCGCCAGACCGGAAATGTGCAGTGAAGGTATATGTTACGTTGCACTGTGGGACACTTTGCATTGTAAAATTCCCCGTTTGTTGCGCAAACTATCCCAGGTGGGTTGCAACGCGCAGCATATCTTCACTGCACACATGGCACACTTCCGATCTATCCATAAAACTTGGTGGCTCCATGTTGACTCAATCTGCCCAGAGCCAGGCTACACAATATATTGACAATTTTTTCCCCAAAGAAACAATATTACATATAAATGTATACTCAGGCCTACTTACTTTATTTCATCTCAAGGCAAAGAAAAACAGTAGGCCTACGTGTATGTACTTCAAAATATTCATTCCTTCATTATGTTAAAACTTATGGGAAAAAAAATAATAAGATGACAATAACAATGCACGGGAAAAACGTTGCCAAGAGATGAAGGGGCACCAAATCTATAAGAAAATATGAAGACTTTTGAAACAAACTTTGAAACGTTTTCTCCATCGGATGTAACCCAGTCATAGTGTCAGAAGGCATCTAACACAGTTAGACAGTTAAATTATTGAATGACCCAAAAGCGCTATCTGAGCATTGAGG